>NW_020955336.1:255537-260426 GCF_003031625.1 Empidonax traillii | reverse complement strand
ACTTGCACAGCACTTTTGCCTATAATACTTTTTTTAGTGTCCTGAGCATCTCATGGCAAGAGGCTGTGGGTTCCCAAGAGGACAGAGAGTGCAGATTCAGACAGTTCTGGGTGGTGTGGGTTCCTTAGCCCTGAACAGCCTTCCAACAAACCTACTTCTCTTTCAGGACCAGGCCTTGCAATCTGTCCCACAGGTTATCCCTTGATGGGAGGGGTCACAAATGGCCACCTTTTATTCAGAATGAACAAGATCTTAAAATCTTGCCTCACGTGCCCCTGGGGTTAATAAAACTAGGAAAGTTTAAAAAAAAAATATTTAAGAACTTTTAGTTCCAAAAATGTGTGTCTGTATTCAGGAAATCATGGTGCAGATAGAATAAATTGGGCAATGACTACCTTAGTGTATATCTGATAGGTTTGCTGACTCTGACTCTTGAAAATCTCCCTGCTTCTGTGTTTTCTTTAAAATGGTGTGATGGCTCAGAGATAAGCTTCATACATGTCTTTTTCCCTGATTCTTCTACCAAAGATGCTTTCCATGAGATGGGTCTCCCTAACAGCATTAAAATCTGATATTTACCTTACATGAGGAAGGACTGGGACCATAAACTATAGGTTTCTTTATTTCTTTGAAAGTTTGACAAGCCTGGATTAGTCACTGCCCTCTCTTCACTACCTGTTTTTTACAGAGGGAGTGAGGAACTCGTGTCATTCATTTTAAATAAGTCTCTGCTCTCTCACATTAGTAGCATTTAGTATAGAATCTAGAAAGCAACTCTGACTTGTTGCATATATATATATATATTTTCAAACCCATATGTTTTTACAGGACAGAGTTGAGAACACATGGAGTATCTCAGAATAATTGTTGCCTGGTTTGTTACTCTACAAACAGTGCTATTCAGTAGCAGAACTCAAGCATGTGAGGGATGATTGTCACTAAATATTTTCCATACTCTAACAAAACATAGGCTGCCTGGTGACTGTTGACTTCATGGAGCAACTTCTCTGGAGAGCAAAGAATGAATGTAATAAAGAATATTATTGTTTTTTTCTCACTCTGCCAGTATATGTGTAGTATATATTTTGTCATCAGTTCTGTGGTAAGTTGGTTCTTGTGGTTGTGAATTAGTGCTTTCACTGTTTTAAATCCAGTATTACTTCAAGAATTTCTGATCATTTTATTGGGTTTTTTTTTTGCCTTATGATCAAAGCAAAGTGATCTCTTGTTCCTCGTTAGCACAATCTTTCAAAGATCTTTCAAAGCTTCCATCAAAGTCTTGCTGCACACAAAGTGGTTGTGTCTTAGAATCTTTTCCACATCTGTATCTTATTTTTTTTTCAGTGTAATAGAATATAATTCAGGGGCAGACACAATGGATACTGTGTAAAAACACCTGCATATCCCTCTGTTGTGGACAACAGAATCACTTTTTGGGTGTGGTTGAATTCGTGAAATTTTGATTTATAGGTCAGAGCAGTAGGGACTGGTACTGGTAAAAATAACAGTTATGCTTTTGAGATCTTTGGTGAATTTACACAGTGAGACTTGCACAGTGTTTTACACTTACACTGTATGTGCACTATTGAAACAATAAATGTTGGTGTGTTGTTCACATTAGAAAAAGGTATTAATGCTCTGTAATTTCCACTCAAAATGTCTCATTTGCAGCTGTCACTGGGGATTATTGTGCTTATTTTGTTCCCTTACAGCTGTAAAAATAGAGAACAGTTTTCTGAGGTCAGTGGAACAAAGCTATGAATGAACTGATGTGAGGGAGATCTAGTTCATCATTAAAACCAAAAAAAGTCATTATCAGTTCTGTTATCAGCCTACCTTGTGCCTGGAATGTAAAGCTGTGAAAAAGAAACAATGTTTCTGATAAAATATTTGATTCTTCTTGCCCTCTTACCATCTACAACTCTATCCCAGCATGGAAACAAAAAAATAATTCCTGGAATTATGGTCCAGGGCAGAGAGTGGTCATAGAGGCAGCTTGTGTGTCAGTGCTTGAATGTTCACACATTTGCTCCACTGTGGAAAGTAAGCCAAAAGAAACCATTTCAAAAGACCTACCAAACCTGGCCCATAATTAATCCAAGTTCTAGTTATTCCTCAGTGTCACTGGCTTCCCTGAGGTTCAGGAGCAGATGCCAAGGGTTCACCTCCTTTTAAGCCAGGAATTTTTTGAATGTTTGGTTTTTAATTGCTATTGTTTTTCCAGTTGCTCTCTGTGGTACACACGTGTCCATGCACAGGCTCTTCTGAGAATTCCCAGAATTCTAATGAAGAGGAGAAGGAGCTGCTATATCGCCTGAGATATGCCAAATGGATTCCTTTCAGATACCATCACACAAAGTTGTATTAGTGCCACAACTGGGAAGCTTCCCCCCCCCCCCCTTTACAGAATGTGGTTTGTAGATGTAAAAGTTGGCATACTTGATAATTTGAAAATTGCAACTTGTGAAAAATGAGAAGTGCTTTAATAACTTTCCTTTCATTATCATCTAATTTATCAGACCTATAATACTCAAAATTCTTCAAGGGTTACTTGGCTGCATATCTCTGTACAATTATGGCTGCTTAAGTAGTTATAATCTGCTAAGTGAGCTGTCATTGTATCTGGATAAGTAATTTTGACAGTCATAATGTACTAATTATGGAACAACACTGGGAGGATGACGAGGGTTGTTGCTGGTTCTTTTGCCATTGAGGTTGATTATTTTTCATTAACTATAAAACTGATGTTAATGCATTTTTGGGCTATTTGAAGAACTTCACTCCGATGAGAATTACCTGCTAGAGAACACCCTTTTTCTCTGGGTTCCTTCTGGTGCAGAGAGGAGTGCCCTGCCCAGAAACCCATGGAGCAGCCAGGAAAACCAGTGGGTAGGCAAGTGGGCAATTTTCAGTCCTGAATCCAGGTTATTCCCATCTGTTCCCAGGTTTTGTGAAATGGCCCCCATCATCTCGTTGTGTGCACCTCTGTGCTACAGATAACAGCTTTGGCTCGAGCGTGGCTGCTTCCCTGTATTATTTCATTATTTCCCTGTCTTATTTTCATTTGCCTTCCTTTGCTGTGGGGTATCAGGTAGTGTCGTGATGGTTTTCTTATCATTTTCTGTTTGTGGTGGTAGGATAATCTTGGAAAGGCTCCTGAGGGACAGAGGTCACGGGGTGGGTGAGCTCAGGGACAGATTTCCCACAGGAAGGGAGGTTTAGTCCATGTAAAACTGTTTCAAGTGTGTATTTTGCAAAAAAATGCCCAAGTTGCAAACAGACCCATGTACTAAAGGAAGAGTAGTTGAGTTCTAAAAGCCATATGTTGTTTATCACTCTGTTTCATTATTTTCCTTTGTGTTCAGTTTGCAAACAAATCACAGACTTTTTTTAACTGTTACGTCTATAAACTCAGCCCAGTCTTACAGAGACAAAACATTGTATCTAAGTATTTACTGTGATTAAAGATTTCCTTGGGCTCTCACTGACAACTGTTCGATCCCTCTATGTTCAAAATATGCCCCTAAAAATGCTCGTACAATTATGTTATTTAGCTCAAATATGATCATGACAGATGGCCTGGTCTTTAGGCTTTTTCACCACCTGCAGATTCCAGTGAAGACCCGAGGATCAGCATTTACTCAATATATCTGGAAATGAGTTTTTCAGTAAACAAGTCTGCTAATTATGTGCCAGAAGAAGCGTGATCCAGTTCACTCAGTGTTGTGTGCTGCAGGGTAATAGGAGGAAAAACTGTGAGTGGCTATTTGTGTTATGAAAGCAAGAGGGTACGACTTTTGAGTAAAGAAAACAAACTCGTACTGGCGTTATTGGTAATTTCTAAAGTCAACTTTGCGTCATATTCCGAGAGAGAAAATACCGCTTTTTAATTTAAGTCAGAGTGTTCCAAAATATACGGGCATTTTCAGGGCAAAGCTAACAGTGGAGCTGTTTTCAACAAACTCCTTGACAAGCAGTTACTGAATTCCTCCTTCCACAAACACATTTGTCACCCCAAAATTCAGGTCTGTGAATGTCTGTTCAAAAAACTGTGTCGACGCAGAGCTTGCTTCCCAGTGCTGAGCATTCACCAAGTAGTACTGCCACAACCAGATTCTGGCTGGCCAGTTGTGAAGGTGTAAATGCAAATACTCCCAAATAGTGTTGAGTGGTAACCACAGGACTGGCTTTAAATTAATTGCACATCTTGGTAACATACATTGTGTTTCCTACCAGATATATTCAAAATAATATTATAATTTACTTCAGAAACTGCAAAGTGTTTCTTTACACTGTTGGGGAGCAGCTACATAGAAATTATATAGATATTTATTTACACTTTTTGAATTGCTGAAATCGTTTATTATTGTGTAATTTTCATGGTGTTACATTTTTATTGCTTTATATTGCACATGTTGGGTTTTAATAGTTGCATCCTTCATTCCATTAATTTCAAATTAAACATTAAATTGCAATTAAAGTTCAGTCATAGTTCTTAAAGCATAAAAAATAAGCTTTGGTCTTCACTTTCTGGAAAGAAAGTAGGGATGGAATACAGACTAAGGACAAAAATAATTTCTCAGTAAGAACTGCGATATTATCCATAACAGCTGCTGTGAGATCTAGGTTCATTTCTCTAGTACAAGGTTTAGTTTTATTGCACTTCAGTTAACCAAGGTTAATTTAGCCTTTAGCAATTATGGATTTTACCAGTACTCAGCAAGGCATTGACTTTTGCCTTTGACATCAGTGCAAAATTTGTAAATAATCAGTAAGATGCAGGTTGTACTTTTAACTTCAACTGTATTTTCAGGTAGTCTTTTTTTTTTTTTAGTCCATTTTTTTTTTTTTTTTTTTTTTTTTTTTTTTTTTTTTTTTTTTTTTTTTTT
>NW_020955336.1:252789-254949 GCF_003031625.1 Empidonax traillii | reverse complement strand
TTTTTTTTTTTTTTTTTTTTTTTTTTTTTTTTTTTTTTTTTTTTTTTTTTTAATATAATATCTCATTTGCTCATAAACCAGCTACAGAACGGTCCTTGGGAGTTCACATTATAAAACATTAAAAGGGTTTGCTATGCAAAGACTTATGCCTATAATTAAATTCAGACCTCTCAAAAATCCCACAGAAGTCTTAACTCTTAGAGATGCAGAATATGCCAAAAGAAACAAAGATTTTAAGTAATTTGAAGCACTAGGTCATAAATCCACAAATATTTCCAGGTAGAGATGAAACTGAAATATGTGTTCACAGGATGTTTGCTCCATGTGTTCACAGGATGTTTGCTCCATGTTGAATCCAATTCCATTGAACTCAGTCCAGTTTTAGGGGTTTTGTCATTCCCATGTGCACAGGCCCCAGAACTCCAGTTTTGCATAAGCAACAAGTGACTGAGAAGCTGATTAGAGGTAGGAGGTGGAGGAAGGACCCTGCTGCATCCCCAGGTACTGAGATGTTTACAAGATCATGTGTATTTTGAGGACGATAAATCTAGATTAGAAATTCCTATAAGCTCCAAATTCATAGAAAATAGGAATTAAATCTAAGGATGAAATCCCAGACCCATTATAATCTATGACAAGTGCTACATGTTTTCAGGAGGACTGGCATTCCCCTTTATAATCTTACATAAGGAAGCGAGTAAGAGGAATTTTTCTAAAAGATTTTAAAAAGCAAAGGCACAAAATGCAGGTGGATGTGGTGTCACGAGCACCTCTCAGACTAACACGACCAGAAATGGGCAGCAAAGGGAGCAGAAATCAAAGAGAAAGAACAAAGTAATGAAATATTTATAATGGAGCTGGTAAAAATATGGTTTATCAAAAATATAACCTTACTGAAGTAGAAGTGTTTTGTGGGTGTTTTGATACTTCTGCCATTTCTGCAGTGCTGATGAGGTTTTTGAGAGGACTGAATTGAAAAACTGACCTTTCTCGGCAAACAGCTATTTTGACACAGCTCAGTTTCATGGAAAGTTTCAAATAGTTTTTAGTTTCACATTGGGAAAAAAAAAAACTAACATCATCTTCAAAGCTGCTGAACAACACCATTGCTGCCCTCTGTATAGCTCCTGCTCGAGAGAAAGCATGAGGGCAACAAAGAGGGTAACATCTAAGAGACAGAGCAAATAGGTAAGGGTTTTCAGTGGGTTAGATGATAAAAGGCACAAACCCTAGGATGTTGAACTCATTGTGGCTTTGAATTTGCTGTTAAAATAGCAAACCTCCTTGCATTGTTGAATAATTAATGTGAATAAGATATCCCACTGTAAAATCTTAGAAGAGACAGAGCCTCTGTTTTTACGATGGAGCTCTTAATGGTTGTTCTGTATTTTTAGGCTCAGCTCAGCTGTGGTTTGTGTGTCTATTATAGCTGTTTTTGTGTCCGAGAGTATAAAAACTTAATCTAAGTTTCTAGATAGGAAAAGTTATTTTATACTACCGCTAATCAGGCCATTACATGAAAGAGTCATGTTTGCAATCAGCCTGAGATTTACTGGAGCACAATACCCACTACCATTATAAATACTGTGCCAAAGGTCTGTACCTGTGAAATTGTTTTGGTGGCTAGAGTCCCATCTGAATCATAGAATATATCAGGACCTGTGATTGCTGGCAGTCCTGCCTTAAAAATCAAGGATCTTACTAAATTCTCAGTAGACATAAGTTATTGTCTCAGAAAAATCTGAGATTTTTTACTGCTCCAGTATCTGTGCTGTTATTAGCAGAATGAAAAGCTGGAAATAAGGAACAAAATATCAAGTAGCAGTTGCTCAAGGGCAGCTCTGGAAGTCCTGAGGTAGTCAGCTCAGACAGCTCAGGTTCTCACACCTCTAATGTGTCAAATATTGAGCATGAGCAGGGGAAGGCAGTCCTACACAAAGCTGTGCTGGGCAGTGGATTTCTGTGTCTGAGAAACAAGCTTTCTCATGAACTACCTGAGAGTGACAAATGACTGCAAACCTTTCCTGCATAAAAATGCAGAAATTTACTGTAGGACTGAGCTGTGGTCAGTGGCTGGAGCTGACTGAGGGCTTATTGGTGCTGATGGGGAGCAGCCTTGTGCTCGAGGCCAGCAAAGTATCAAAAGGTACTGACACTTTT
>NW_020955336.1:156451-252393 GCF_003031625.1 Empidonax traillii | reverse complement strand
TCTCATGAACTACCTGAGAGTGACAAATGACTGCAAACCTTTCCTGCATAAAAATGCAGAAATTTACTGTAGGACTGAGCTGTGGTCAGTGGCTGGAGCTGACTGAGGGCTTATTGGTGCTGATGGGGAGCAGCCTTGTGCTCGAGGCCAGCAAAGTATCAAAAGGTACTGACACTTTTCTTCATAAAGGTGTGGTAAGAAATAAACTATGCAGAACAAAAGGGGAAGAGATTGTGAGGCTCAGAGGAATAAGATCAACTGAATATATTTTTTTAGATGTAGCAATAGCAATTCTCTGTCCACATAAACTTGAGTGCAAATAATCTTCTAGTGAGATCTGCATTTACTTTTTCTTTTGATTAATTTATTACCTTAATTGTGTGATTTCCATTCTGATAAAAAGCCAGGTGCTGTAATTTTGGTTGTGTTACTTTTAATTTGTGATGATCCTTTGTAGTAGAAGCATTTGTGTCCAAAGTAACTCATCATGTCTAGAGACCCAGTCCAAATTATAAACTTACATTAGGAGCTGGATATTTCAGATTGTTTAAAGGCAGACAAGTGGAAGTAAAAACGAATGAAGAAAAGCTGTGATCAGGAGGAACCATATGGTACTCTTGTAACAATTAAACTCAGTGCTCTACTTTGCTGCATGTCTGCAGGATGCACAGATTAAACCCTTGTGCCCAGGCTCCATGCCAAGATTAAATTAATGTTCCTAAATTTTTTATTTAATCTTCTTCTGTGAGAAGAGGCCAAGCAGAGTAAATAGATGAGTGAAAACTTGGGGATGTGTAAGGTCTTTATCCCTTTCCTAACCTCTCACAGTGTTCTCTCACATGTGTTTTCATGGGCGTAAGGTAAAACAGTCCTGAGACTACTAATGCATCTCTGGCATGTTTTACTGTGCGTGTTAACAAGAAGTTAGAAGCCAATGGAAAGATCCAAACTCCAAACTACTTTCGCTTTTAACTCACTTCAAAGGTTGCCAATGCCACGAGAGTTCCACAGTTATTCAAAGGTGCTTTGCATTGCACCTCTCTAATTCTAATGTTTGCAAACCTGACATGTCTGCATACATACTTTGGAGGAGAAAATTCTTGTAAAATTCACTTTCTTGGTCCTCACTTAATTAAAAAAAACCAAAACAAAAAACCCACAGGAGGATCTTGCAGTCCTTTCTAATGTTATGTGCACATCCAGAGTGCTCTGACTCTGGGTTTTCTAATCATGACACAGGCAGGAATCAGCCCCTGCTCTTCAGGCACAGCACCATGTGAATATGACAGCCTGGCTCTGGCTTAGCTGCTGGACTGGCTGCAGAGCCCTATTTGCCCCCAACCTCAGGGGACCACACCTTGCTATAAGTGATTCTGTCACACTTGTCAATGGCATTCTGTTCCCATCAACCTGATCTTTAAAACTATAAATCTGAGAAAACAAAGAGGGAATAACTATCTCAAAATAATGGCATGCTGGAGGAAGGACACAACTCTATTGATAACAACGAGTGATTGGTTGTTTTGTTACAGTAATTTCTAGTTTGGTCTACACATTTGGAATATTTTTGTGGTTGTTATTTTTGCAGGACAACCCTAGTCCTCCTTGCTTCTCCTTTGATTTGCATGGCTGATTCCACTGTTTAAATTATGTGTCAGCCAGTCCTGAGTTGCTGGTATGGTTCTGAAGTTAGATCTGACTCAAGCCTTTAGAATAAAAAGAAACAGAAGAACTAATTGATCATTCACTATGTGATTTGAATTAGCCAACTGTGCCCCAAAACCATACCTGTAAAATTATTCAGAGTAATAATAATTTTAATAAATTCAATATTTTCCAAGATTCTTTATCTCAGAAATTTTCTGCCTTGATATAGGGCCCTAGGTAAAGTAGTTTAATTAAAAAGTAAGGTTTTCTGTCAGTCTGATGAGTCCTCTCTAGACTGAACAGCTGCTGATTTTCTGCTCTGAGTGTGACATGATGCTGACCATTTTCTTATTTATCTCTGTATATCTCACAAAGGAGCCAAATCTAACAGGTCATGTTTGTGCACCTATTCTGCTGCAGGAAATATTTGTGCTAGGTCTTCCTATAGGACTGTAGGAATTCTGTAAGCAGTACATATTTGCTACCCAACATTCCTAATTCTAGGTCTTTATTTTGTTTGAAAATCAAGTCGTGTTATCCATCATTAGCTACTTTCATGTATTTTTTTTAGCATTTTAAGAGCTCAGTAATATTTGGTGGCTAGAAATTATTGCAAGCACTGTAAGAACCTTTTTAATCTTACACGCAGAGGCCTTTAGGTCACTCCTGTAAAAATAGGTCCACTTTTTTTCAAAGGATATACACAGTAAATTGGGTCAGAGCCTCACTAGGCAAGTTATCTCCTATTTTTCTCAGTGTAGACCTCACTAATCTAGAGGTGAAATAGCTTCATGATCCATCTTTCAGACACAAACATGGAATTAGGACAGCGGTAGCATCTGGACTTCTGTGTTTACTGGAAGATGACTGTCGGAAGC
Source organism: Empidonax traillii (assembly GCF_003031625.1). Classification (NCBI taxonomy): domain Eukaryota; kingdom Metazoa; phylum Chordata; class Aves; order Passeriformes; family Tyrannidae; genus Empidonax; species Empidonax traillii. The sequence continues at coordinate 249,868 of NW_020955336.1, read as the reverse complement.
AAAGTGATGTTTCATCTGCTGCAATCACTGACTGCAGATGTTGCAGCCTCAAGTGAACAGCACTCAAATAATGCAGGTAGTGTGTGTGAAGGCAATGACCTGTGTGTGTTTATGATTTTCACTGACACCTGTGAAAAAGCAGATCAGGAAATGGCCCGTTGGGAACTGTGTAATTATGCTCCATTTGGCTCCTGGAGGAGGAAGTTCCTTTTAAGTAATGTGCTTTTTTTACAGACTTAACTGCACTGTTACAAGATTAATTTTGCAAATAGTTCATTATAATGTGGTGTTCTAAAAACTGCCGAGGCAAATATTTCTCAGTAGTGCCCGTGAAACTGTTGAAGAGGCTGTGCTGTGCCTCACAGCATTCTTACTGCATTGGGCAGCTGTTGTGTGTGCTGAGTGTGTCCATTACACTGGGATGCACTGCTGAATCCATGGGATACTTGCAAACATGAGACATGAGGTTGACACAACCTTCCATTGGTGCAGGTGGGCATGGAGCTCCACACATTGATGATAAAAGTACACCTTTTTGGTATTGTTCTTAAAATCATGCTTCCTTGATTTTCTTTTTTTTTTTTTTCCCTCTCTTTAATCTTGCAGATTTCAGAAAAAAAGATGAAGAAATGTTTCAAATTATTTGCAATAGAATGTTAATTTGATAAACGTTGAATTTGCTTAAATTCAAGGGTTTGATTGATGGGAGAAATGAATGACAATATTTTATATTTCTATGCTTTTAGAATAAAGGGTGTTTGAGAAATGCATAGCCATCAGTTAATTAAGCACATCTTTATGTGCACAAACCTTTATCTCCTTGTTACAGATTTTTCTAATCCACCCCTATGTTTTTTGCAGTTTTCAGATAAGCATGTGTCAGTTCTCCATCATTGCAGCTGGAGTGCTGGGATCTCTTGTGCAGATCTGAGAGTGATGTGTTACACATCTAAGCAGGGGGAGTATTCCAACAGAGCAATGTCCTCACTGTAATAAAAGTGTACCCATTAAAATTACACTTTTAAAACAAGATTTATGTAAACAAAATTGCAGAGTAGTTTTTTTTAGGTCCTTTGTTGCTGAGGGTCTTCATGACCTAAAACGATTTCCTTGGGAAACTTATTGTGGAGCCAGGAGGAAACCCAGATATCACTGCTACTCACAGAACTATCTTCTTATCCTGAGAAATGAGTCCCTCCTTCAGCATAAGAACAAAGCCTGGTTCATTTGATGTGAGCTTATGGCAACAATGAATCACTTCAAGTGCAAGTGCAGTTTCCCCCTTTTTCCAGTTTCAAATCCATAGAACAGGAAGGGTAGCAGTGGATTTATGCTCTTGCTTTGCAGAGCATGTTGCCCATAAAATTAGGTATGAGGAAACAATAATTTTTGGTATTATATTAAGGTATGAATACCTCCCTCTGTTTAGGATTTCAGTATTGCTTGCTGGCCTTTAGTATTTCAGCATGAGTTTAATAGCATAGAATTCAATGAGCTGGAAAGCATATACAGTAGTTACTACCCTACTTAAATTTTTTTCCTATCCTTAAAGATATTTTACGTCTCTAATCATTATTTTGCCTCTTTTTCCCAAAGAACTGCCATTTCCTCCTTCAAAAGGTAACCTGTGTTCTGTAATTATTTAAACAGAAGTTACAACTTGTGATAGAAAAACTTGTCAGAGCAGTAAAGCTTCCCAGTGGCACATAGAAACTCAAAAGGTCATCTCCTCTGCACTGCAGGAGATATTTGCAGGATTCCAGCAGAGAAACTGGTGTACAGCTGTTATCCTGGAAGGATGGATTAAAAAACCAGAGAAACAGCAACCTCTAAACAGAGTTACTGGGAAACCTGACGTTGATTGCACATAGTGGGTCCATGCTGAATTTCTGAGAAAAGAGACATCAACTTGAGAAGTGCCCTGACTGCACTGCTTGTTTGCAGGTTTCCATCCAACTGCCAAGAGAGATCTTTGATGGCAGATTTTTGAAGAACAGTGTGCCCTGTGTTTGGATGTCCATCTGTATGTGGAGGGAGATGTAAAGCATCAAAGATTCAAATTTGATTTGTACTCAGAGCACTTCAGTTCCATTGACAAACTTTCAGTTATAGCAAGAGGGAAGTCAGACCACAAGCAAATTCATACCTTGTATAAAATTCTTGGAAGCCTAATGGTGGCACATAGTATATGAATAAGATTCTTTAGTATGATTGTCAAATACCTCTGTTATGACATGATGGATCCCCATATCTGAATTCTCGAAGGACCCACATGAGGAAAAAACAGTGTTATTGTAACTCATATGCAAAACTTTAGAGGTCACAGTAACACTTTGGTTATGGCATTCCTGTCCTTTCTTGAATTGAAACTCGATGTGCATCTGTCCTGAACAGAGCGTTTGTCTCTTCCAAAGTGTGAGTGGATTTGTGTGTGATTTTGCAGCTTTGATTCTTATGCACTTTGGGATCTTTTGGGGACTCTCTGCTTACCTCAGGAAGTATATGCCTGCAACCTTTGTTCTAAAACTATGTTGATTGGTGTATCCAAAAAAAACCACTCATGGAAATATAATAAAAGGCTGGAGAGTAACAAAATCAGAACAGGATTTGAATGCAAATGAGTAATTTTGTCAGCGGTGAACTAATGAAGTTTAGGTTTCCTGCAGGTTTGAGCTTCATGTTTGATTTACTGGTATCTAAGAGGTACAAGCTAGAATTGAAGCTTTTTTTCTTGTTGAGCTTTTAGAGTGTTTTTATGTGCTCTGTTTGCTGTTTAGTGAGATGTGACTCTTACACTATTTCTGTAGCATCTCTGAATTGTGGAGCTGCATAATTTCATAGCATTTGAGGGAAACAGCTCATCTGTTTGAAATGTAGCTGGAATTAACAAATGGTTTCAGGAGCAAATACATGTGTGTACATTCACATAGACATGTCCTCAACACAGCAGCGTGAACTCTGTTTCATAAACAGTCTTATGATTGTCTAAGCATCCAAGTAAGAATTATTAAGGTTGCAAATACCTTTAAGATCACTGAGCTCAACCATTAACCCAGCACTGCCAAGCCCACCACTAACCCTTGTCACCAAGTGCCACATCTGCATGTCTTTTAAATAGCCCAGGGGTGGTGACTCCACCACTGCCCAGAACAGTCTCTTCCTGTGCCTGACCCAGCCTTTTGGTAAAAATTTTTTTCTTAGTATCCAATCTAAACCTCCCCTGGTGAAACTTGAGGCCATTTCTGCTCCTCCTGGTACTTGGTACTGGGGAGAAGAGATCAACCCCTACCTGGCTACAGCCTCCTTTCATGGGGTTAGAGAGGGCAGTAAGGTCTCCCCTGAGCCTCCTTATGTCCAGGTTAAACAGTCCCAGCTCCCTCATCTGCTCCTCATCAAACTTATGCTCCAGACCCTTCCCCAGCTCTCTCACACAGTGCTTTTTAATAACTTCTGAAACTGATTTCAAGTGAATGAGTGTCTAGTTCCTAAAAGATTAATGCTGGGAATTTTTATTTCTAATGAAAGAAGCATGGGTTTCCATGTGTTTGTATAAAAGGCAGTAATTTCTAATACCATTTTATTGATTAAGGCTTAAAATCACTAAATCTTGCGTCTGAATGTGATTCAGTGTGAAACATTGTCTTTATCAATTTCCAAACAGTGGATAAATTTGTTGATTATGTTTCAGAAATTATGAACTGTCAGTAGGTATTTTCAGGCTATTATAATGTCTACAGAGGAAATTGTATAATTATTGTCCCTGCAGTAGTAATGTGTGGATCTCTACCAAGGCTTTCAACTTAAAGTAATGTAGACTTCAAAATTAATAGATTCTTATGGCTAACATTAGTCTGAAGGATTCGAAGAGAACACATGTCCAGAATTTAGTATTAAAATGAAACAACTCTCAATAGAGTTCAACCTTGCACCCAGAAAAAAACCTCAGGATATACATCCTGGCCATGGGAGAAGGGGAGTCCTTCTACCCTGGACACAATTGCTATAGGACTTCATGAATGTGCTTCTGTGTGCTTCTGCCTTTATGTGGTATCACCAACTTATCCTTTCTTTAGCATCTCACTGCCACCACTGCTTTTGTGATCACAAAATTCTCTGTCCACCCATTCCCAAACCCATTCAAATGGAATGAAGACCAAAGTGCGTCATTTTGCTGTCTTGCCTGTTGTGAGAAAAACAGTGTCCCAGTTTGCACTCTAATTATTCCAGCCTTGCAAAGGGCAAGAAAGGAAGGTGGTGCCAAAGTCCTGAGTGGTGAGACTCACAACTTAAGTGATGAGTCTGAATGAGAGAGAAACTCAAACTCCTTTTATTCCAGTGAGTTACACAACCACACTTACCTGAGAACCCAGGAAATAACATCAGCTTGGCACAATTCCCATTGGCATCGTGTAGGTCTGGGGTTAGCTCAGCTGGGTTGAAATAAAGCCATTAACAATGAGAAATAGTACCTGTTATATTTTAAAGACACTATTTGTAATGTCTAGTAGTAGCAGCTCTATATATCTGTCAATGTGTGTGTCCTGCAGTATAAAGGTGGGCCTTATTTAATTTTCTGTTCTGTTAAAACTCTGTTATTGTTTCCATTTGAAATATAATCATTAAGATACCTTTTAAAAAGCATTATGAAACTATACATTTTCATTTTTCAACAGTGTTAACTCATTTCTTTGGAAACAGCAGTAGAATCCTTCTTCTGAAAAAAAAAAACCCACCTAGTTTTTAAAAACATTTACAGTTGTTTTCATATTAATAGGTTGCTGTAGCCACATTCTGGAAGTGTGTGTGGGCTTTTTGTAGTGTGTTTACAAATATCTCACCATATCCAGGCAGCTGTCATTATTTTATATTTGGCAAGTGGGGATATAAAGATAAAATTAGAGTTTTATATAAAGCTGGAGTGTCTAGAATAGGAGTGGGATATAAAGACTTCTAAAATATTTGCTGAGAGCTAATTGGAACGTGTGTTGCTTCTGTGATTGCTTTGCATCAGGCCTCTGTGTTTGGAGAGTTAAAAATGATGAATGTTTGGATTAGGGCTGAGAGAACTTTTTTCTGCTCTGAGCTATTTCTGTTTTTTTAAGAACAGTAGCTTGGATGTCTGCAAATGCTGTATTGTTTGCAATCAAACAGTGAATCAATAAAATAATAAACACAAAACACTGAAGTTGGGATTTCTCCTGATGAATTGTGCATCTGAGGAAAACTTTATTAAGAAACTACAAAGGCCAGTTTTATAGAACACAACAAATAGTATTTTCCATTAGCCTTCCTACCTTTACATTGGTGGTTTTTGTATTCAATTAAAATAAAACTGAAATCCCCGATATCACTTTGGATGAATGTTTCATTTTGAAGTTTCTAAGAAACTTGGATATTTTTTTTTTGAAGGTGTTTTTGCCAACACTGAGGTTTAAACTCAGTGATCAGTGCCCACAATTAAAGCTGAACAAACTGCTTCACTTTGGCCCTCTCTTAATCATGTGCTTTGTTTCCTGTGCACAGTTCATAAACATTTTGGAGCCTGCTTTTATAGGTAAGCAAAGTATTAGTTTTTTTCAAGGTCTGATTCTCAAGGTAAGATCCTTTCCTTCTTCTGTGGCCCAAATATTTGGGCTCATGGAGGGTAAACAAGAGAGAGCCTGGAAAAGAGCACATCTTTGTCCTGGGAAACCACGTGGCCCTTTCATGCTCTTTGAGTGAGGGGTTGAAGCAAGCAAATACTCAAGAAAATACTTAATGTACTTTTCCAGTACCTCATAATTGCTAAAACAACTGTGTTCTGGTCCCATAAAGACATTCACAGGATTGATTGCCACTGGTGAGTGTGGGATTCATCTGCCTAAATGTCAGTGTATGACTGAGCAAAGCTTCAACTCCTGTTATAATAAAGGGAAACCTATGTTATGGCAGTTGAGGGAATATCCTAAAAAGCCTGTGTTTATACTCTAAATGTACCTAATCCCCACCCTCCCTGCATACACACCCTTGCCATTTTTTCTGTATCACCCATAAGAGGAATTGTGAACGCCAGCGCTTTTATAAAGCCACTGTCTGCTCTCTTCTATAAAAATAAACAATATATTATAATAGAAATAGAGAAAGAGGAGCCAGGCTTGAATTAGAGGTCGTAGATTCAGAGTTAATTTAGAATTTGGCAGTTGACTTAGATATGATTGGCAAGGAGATTTCCAGAAGGCTGCAACTGTAAATTGGAAATAAATGGAAAAGGATTATGTGAGTGGGAGACAGCTTTGAATCTATAATGCATGTCCCGAACCTGACTTGCTCATAAAAGAGCATGTGTTTAATGTGTCATAAAAATATTTAAGTCACATTGGTCTTTGTATAAATATTTCATTTTTAAAGTTGGATTCTGGAGTGGTTAAAAATGAACTAAGTGTGCATATCCTTCCTATCAGTATGAAGGATAAAAAAAGGATAACCAGAAACTGGGTCTTTTTTCCCCTTCCAGACTTATATTCTCACAAGATTCTTTATGTTGTCTTTTGTGTCCAAATCAATTTTTTTAGTCTTTGCAGTATCATCTGTTTTGTTATATAGTATTCCTCCGAGAGAAGCTATGGATCTATTATATTAGGAGACAGTTTGGAGGCAGAGTGAGTTGCTGCCAAGAAGGCATTCATGTATGAGCGTGTGAATGTGGGTGGGTGACTGAGATGTCCAAAAGGGACACTCATCTGTGTTCCTTCAGCTACTTCTGTTCCAGAGATGATGTATATCTGTAAATAGAGCGAGATATATTTTGAATGTGCCCATGTTCTGCACCGTTAGTTTTTTCACTGTTGGGAAACTGAACTGCAAGAATCTGAACATCTGCTACCACCTGCCAGCTCAAGTGGCTCAAGGAAGGTGTGACAACAGTTAAAAAAAGATTACCTCTATAATATTACCTATTTTCCTTTTTGCTGTTTTATTTAAGTAAATACAGTCTCTTAATTTAGCCCAAAAATGATGTAGCTCAGCGTTGCTGTTGATATCATATGGAATGGTCTCTACGACTTCAGGAAACCATTTAGTAATGTCAGAGGAAGAGGGAAGTGCCCAGAGCTGCACTCTTTGCATCACACTGTACAAGCACATGGTTAATGAACCTTTTAGACATATAAACTGATATCTGAGGCTGTATTTTCCCCATCTGTAGCAGCATGTGGAATACAGCTGAACTTCTCAAGTGTCACCCCAGTGCATAAGACTTAGAACCCCCCCAGTTATGATTGTTTTATGCTATTCCTCCCAGGTGAAATCTGTGCTTTTAAAATCCATGGACAAGAAATGCCCTTTGAAGCTGTTGTGCTGAACAAGACATCTGGAGAAGGTCGTCTTCGAGCAAAGAGCCCTATTGACTGTGAGCTGCAGAAGGAATACACGTTCATCATCCAGGCCTATGACTGTGGATCAGGACCAAGTGGAACCAACTGGAAGAAATCTCACAAGTGGGTGAAAATGAGGAGAAATTTTTTTTTTTTTTTGCTTAGGCACTCATTTGTTCTGTGGTATACTGAAGGGCTTCTTTTTATATTGTTGTCAGGTAGAAAGCAAATATAACAAAGATGAGCCATTGCTGCAATACCCAGCCGGTTTTCATTCCTTTCTCCTTTTAGAAGATGTTTTTCTTTTTTCTTGCTGCAGTTTGACCCGTTCTACAATGGTTTCACTTAAAGCTTTTATTTGGGTTCCTGTGCAAGTGGAGAAATGCATCTCAGGTTTTTTTCCATTCTTGCTTTCATAAAATAAATAATTAAATGCACTGACTAAACAGATCATCCAGGACATGGAAGCTGACTCTTAATAATAATTACAAATTTTAAATAGGTTTTCTATCTGTTCATCTCATTTCAAAAGATAAGAAAAGATAAAATGACCCTATTTTTTTTTTAGTATATGCATGTCTCTAAGGTGCAGCAGTGTTGCCTTTGGACAGTGTGTTACTGACCTCAGCTTTTGGACAGCAAGTCTTAGAGGAAATAAAATCCTCTGAAAGAGAGGTGTACTGAAGGTCAGTAAGTGGTACTTTTTATTCTGGAACCAGTTCCCTGCATAAGTTTAAGTGGTGCAGGACCTTCTTTTTCTCTTTTCATTCATGGAACTAATCTGCAGACCATTTGTCATTAAAGATGAGTTTAACTCTCATGTAGATGTATAAGTGCTGTACAAATTATTCGTTTTGCTGAGAGCCATTGAAATAAATGATTTATAGTAATCATTCTTCCTTTTGCTCATCCAGGACACAGCACAATTAAAAATTTAATTAGGTCTATAATGCATACTGAAATTTTTCAGGATATTTAAAAAGAACACACATTTAGAAGGAAGCCTGCAATATCAAATAACCACCAAATCACAGAACAGGTTTTGCTTCAAAGTATTAAGTTTTATTATGTTTCCCTCTCTCATGTCAGTAACAAGCTGGTACATTCCGCTTGTGGAAAATTTGGGTGTAATAACTAAATGAAATGTGACCCATCAACACCAGACTTTGTTACCCTTTCTTGTAGTGATTTTGACAGTAAACCCCACACTAAGCTACAGTGTTTGGGGTCCCAACCTTTACTAATGGCTCTGCCACTGATCTTGAAAGTCCTTTCACTCTTCTATTCCTCTGTTACTCTGCTTATCAAACTAGAGAGCAAATTTTTTCAAAGCAAGGCCTTTAGAGTTTACTCATTAAGTACTAAAGACCTCAATGGATTACATGTACAGTGTTGTAACTAATTAAAGGATTAGATAATTATAATCAGCAGAAGGAGCCTTATTTAATAGGAAGAAGGTTCATAAATGGACCATTTTTAGGCAGTGAATATGTAAGACTACTGTAATTTTCTTCCTCTCTCTTTGCTCATTTTACACTGTAATGGTATCATTGACTTTATTTTAAGAGGCAGAGTGATTTTAATAGGGATCACCATGAAGTCCTCTCCCTGCGAGCAGTGGCAATAGACTTTAACCTAGTGCCATGTTAAGGTACTAAATTGGGTAAATTAAACATAGAAATTCAGTAATGTCTCACTTTAATAGGTACTTACAGAGTTTTCTAGATATGTTTTGTCAGTCTTTTCAAGTGTTTTGAAAAGAAAGTGTTAGTGAGGTGTCACGGTAAATTAATTTTTATCTTTGATGTCTTATTTACTTATTTTAGGGCAGTAGTCCACATCCAGGTAAAGGATGTCAATGAGTTTTCACCAGCATTCAAGGAGAGCGTGTACAAGGCCACTGTGACAGAGGGGAAGATCTATGACAGCATCCTGCAGGTGGAGGCCATAGACGAGGACTGTTCCCCCCAGTACAGCCAGATCTGCAACTATGAGATTGTCACCACAGATGTTCCCTTTGCCATTGACAGGAACGGTGAGTGTGGGGAATGAACAGTCCTAACTCTGGGACAGAGAGCAACAGTTTCTGTAGATGGCATAATTGCCTGTTGATACTACCTGGGAACCTGGCTTGAATGTTAACTCAAGAGAGTGATCCTGTTCTCATCACTGAGAATGAAAGAATCGTCACACTGGGAAATTCCAGCCCTTCTAGGTAAGATTTGGGCAGAAAACAGCACAGAAATTTACTGTGGAAATTAAACCACCAGTTTTAGGTGAGCAATGCATTCCTCTATCACTCAGTCCATTCTCTTAACTACCTCAGTTCTAGTTTTCCATTCAAGTAATGGCATTTCCTAGTGCAGCATGCAGTCCTACCTAACAGGGTTTTTTCACTGGATTATAGCTAGTCCCATTTCTGGAGCAGACCCTGAATATAGAATTGACAGTATTCTGGATATTTTTATTGATCGTTAAAATTTTAGGGTTGTGGGTCCACAGATGTGCCCATTTGTGGGGCTTCCTGAAGCAGTCCATTATTTTGCAGTATGGAAGAAAATGTGCTTCGGAGAATTGGTACCATTTTTAGTGGGTTTTGGTTTTAGTTGTTTTTCTAATATATATAGTATTATACAGAAAATAATAAACCATATAAAGCTTTCCATATACAGCAGTTTTTGAGCTTGGTGGCCCTCTATGTCAGCTTCCTGCTTTCCCCAGTCAACTTCTCCTCAGGGAGCAGCACAGAGCATGATACTGAGTTTGGGAGTGGTGGCTGGGTTGCATAAAAAATGTGTGGAACATCTTCCCTCCCATTCTGCACTTGCTTCAGACAAGACAAAATAGTTTCCCGGGAACAGGCACCCTGTGTGCATACCCACCAGTGCTCTGATTTATCTTTCCTAGCAGAAGCATTTAATCCATATTGTATGTAAGAGAAGAGCACTGTTTGGAAGTTAAATCTGATTTTTGGCCAAATTGGAAGTTGAAAGCGTGCATGGAGCTCCTGTTTTCTCTGAGCAGACATTTTGACGCTGGGATTTTTTACAAAAGCTCTTTACCCTGTTGAAAAATTATTCATCTCTATTTGTGCAGTTCTTGCACAATGAGCAGCTGAGCATCACAAGGTAATAACCTGTTGGCATCAATAAATTGTAATGACATTGGGGAAAATGTTATTATACACTGGGAGGCAAGTATACGATATAGGAGGTATAATCATGATGAGTATGTTTGTGTTTGAGTAAATGAGGTCAGCTGGCACAGTAATCTTTTGCCAGAGAATTGCACAAAGGATTTTTTTACAGGAAGGGGGCATTTGGAGATGAGCAATTCCCCGGAACTTTTCCTCTCTGTGAATTTTTATTTCTAACTGTGAGATTTCCCATTTTGTCGTGTAAGGAAGTTCTCCATGTTTCTGTTTGAAACTATTATTTTTCCAGAGCTCCGCGGGATTTGCCCCTATGGAGCTGGGTGCTTACACCAGTTTCATAATTTCATATCTTTGTTCATTCAGGTTTGTGACAGATATCATAGATAAATAATACACTGAAATTAGCAGGATACAGAGCAGGCATTTCTATTGCTTGTGCTTTTTCAGCTCGTATCACACAGTGCAGCTGCCTCAGGAGTGATCATGGTTTTTTTACAGACAGAGGCATGATCAAAAGCATGTGAAATGTCAGGAATCCTTGGTTACATCTTTGTCCTCATGTGCCTGGGACCTGCTTTTCAGCAGAGGCAATGAGAAAATCATTGATTTAAACATGCCTTTAAAGCCTGCAGTGAATAATTGGTATAAGGCTGTAATTCTTGCAGTTTCTTGGTCATGAATTCAATTAATATTTTTTGATCTATTTGTTCACTAAAAGAACAGTGCTGCCACAACCAACAGTAATTGCAGTCTAATTTGCAATTTTTTAAGATAATGGTAATTGCTTAAACCTACTGTGATTAGAGACAGAGTGCGAATAGATGGTTACACTTTTATTTTGTGACAGAAATATGTTGCTTAGTTCTAACAAATTTCACTGCTGAGGATGTCTCTCTGTGGAAGCTGATATAAACTTTCTCTGGTGCAAATTCTTTGGCAATATGCCCATTTTTTTTTTCCCTTAAAGGATGGTTAAAATAGGTGTATGAGATGCCTGGGACTGCCTGCTAATACTGTGCTAATTAGGATTTTTGTTAATAGGATTTTTTACCCATTGTGAACTACAAATCTGGGTTCTTGTGTCTTTCTGCAGGTTATAATTTTTTCTGCTTTTTAGTAATGTAAGTGTGGAATTTCAATGCCCAGAAAGAGTATAACTCCATGCCTGCAATCAAACCTAAATATTGCAAGGGGCTCAAAAAGAAGGGACGAGGCAGGTGTGGTGGGTGGTGGTGAGAAAAACATGCCATTATCTGTCCCAAACGGTGGATTTTTTCACCACCAACATATGAAACTAACCAAAACCACAGTTCTGTAGAAAGATGAACATGCTACTCCATCAGCTCTTTTTATTTTTGCAGATCATTGTCGTTTTGGACAAAACTTATTTCTGGTATCTACTTCCATGCTTGGAGCATTTTATTGTCTTGAAAATTTATATTTGTAAGTTAGGCACCTAAAGAAACGTAATACAAAGCTTCCCCTTTGCATTTGGTGACTCTGACCCTTGGTATGTGATTTCCTTGTGAATAAAATTACTTTGTGTTATGAAACCATAGCACTAATAAAATTGACTCTTGTACATGATGAGCCTAACGTGGAGGGTAATGAACTCTTATGCATGAAACGCAGTCATGTAAAGGCAGAGGACAAATTTATGCTTTGCTCTGCAAAGAACTGGGACTAAAGGTATAAGTTACAATATGTTTTGAAGTACTATTGCATGCAGATTGGTGTAGTTTTCTTCTTAGCAGAGAGTCCCAGTCATCAACTCAGTTATTGTATCAGTTTTGTGTAGGCTCTTTGCAGGTGACAGAAGAATTAAACCACAATTCAGATCTGTTGTAAGGTAACAACATTTCTATGCATCTTGAGCCTTTATTTATCGGGGACCCCGGTCAGATGATCACAGAACTTGGGTGTAGATACAAATTCTGTCACAGCTCTGACCTACTCTCATCTCTAAAATGGAGATAACACTTATTTGCCACCCACCACTGGGAAGCACTTCACGAATACATGTTCAGACTGTTCAGTGTGAGGATGAGATATTGGCTTACCTGTCCAGTCAGTGCAGGCTCTATTGGGTTATGTATCTTAGAGAACAGATTTGAACTGGACCTCACAAGGTCTCATTCTTTGCAGCCCTGAGACCTGTGGTAGGAGCTGTGCAAACTTCATGTGGTCAGAAAGGTAGTGAAATGTTAAAACTAAGCATTTTTTATTTGTTTTTCTATTAAATCACAGATTCTTTCCAATTTTGTTGAAAAATTTAACCTCTTTGACAAGAGGAAATTCTTATCCTTCAGTGGATTTATGGTCAAATATAGCTCCTGGTGGCTCTTGGCTCCTGGAACTGTTGACCTATCACTCTTGTGAGCAGGCTCAAGTCAGACCACTCATGTAACACTGTCTGTCGCTCCTGTAAGAGTTAAGAGATTCAGTTTTATACTTTTTATGCACACAGAAAGTAAGTGTGGAATTTAAGGGGGAATTGCCATAGTAAATGAGTCAAGTCTTTCCCCGTTCTTGTGACTTCTCCAAAGTAAAGTGAAAGACAGCCATAAAAGAGGGATGTCTGTATCAATCTATCCCCAAAACTGACCTTGAGGAAACAGAGCTGTAAATGTCTGTGTCCTCAGGCAGGATTTTTTTTTATTCCTGTAGTCATTTATCTGGGGTTTGGGTTTTTAAACTGTTATACCTCTGGGTATTTCCAGGAAAAGGCAGATATTTAGGAAGAGTAGGAACAAAAATATTTTATGACCTAATTGTGAACTGTGTAGAAATATACTTACTTCTCCTATTACATTTTTCTCTTTCTTGAAATTAAATTCCCTGTTTGTCTGTGGGTGACATGTAAATAGAAACTTTCAGAGTATCGTCTCTAAAACCTTATTTAGTCTGTATTTATAGTGCTTCCCTTCTGTGTCTCTTTTTTAATCATATTGATTAAATTGTTAAAAACCAAACAATCATAAAGGATTAGAGGTAACAAAAAAAATTATTAGGAAATCAATAAGCTATTGGGTAACATCTGCAAGACATCCAAATGACCTTCCAGAATAACATGTAATAGTGAGAATCTTTTTAGTCCAAATCTTGGAAGAGAGGTTTAGTTAAATGTAAATACCTTGTAATGATTTATAAATCTTATTGGACAGTTAATGGACCACACAAATTCTAGCACTCTGCTAGTGTAGGTTCAGGCCATTTTGGTTTCTTGAGAATTCTCATTCTGATTATGGACTAAAATAATACCAAAGAGAAGCAAATAGAGAAATATAAAGATTCATGTAAGAAATCATATAATGCAGAAAGGAAAGAACAACTGAGCAGATATCAAATCAGTAATTAAGTATACATAGTGGCAGCTTTTCATTAAATGCTCTTAATCATCTACTAATCAAGCAACTCAAGATAGTAAAATGGGTAAATTAAATTGCTTTGCCAATTGCTAATTCAAGAACAGTGAAGTGGTTGGTATTGTTATTGCAGCTGCTTTTGTGGAGGGGAGAGGAATATACATTGCAGACCTGAACACGCCTGGTGAGGATGAGGGACCCCAGAGACAGACCCACAGAAGCTGTAGGACACAGAACTGTTTCCATATTAGCCCTCAGCAAATCTCCTGTCTCCATTTGAGACATAAAAATAATAAGAGGGCTTATCCTCCTCTGTGCTTGCTCTGAAAGAAAGGGAGACTCAAAACCAACAGCAAATGGGGTATTGGGCCTGATTTTAACTGCAGATCTAAGTAAGGGTTTGTTTGGAGTACAGATTTTGAACCTGAAGATGATGATAAATGCAAAAGCAGCCTTCCTTCAGGCCTGGCCTGACAGCTTCAGTTAAACTAATAAAGTTGGCTTTAATGTAGAAGCAGTGGAAAGAAAAGTGGTGGGCTCTGACAAGATAAGGAGTGTGCATCAGAGAGAGAGACACACCTGCTAAAAGTCTTGTCAAACTAATGGAGGTTTAGTGAAAGACTTTTTCTAAGACGTTGCAATTGTCTGCGTTTTCCTGTCTTTCATTCATTTGAATGAAAAGAGAAAGAAAAAAAGAGAAAAGAAAAAGAAAAGAAAAGAAAAAGAAAAGAAAACAAAACAAAACCCAAACCTGCAAACAATGCCTAACATTGCATGCCTAGCAACAGATACTTTGACCAGCACCTCTGGGAATCAGTTCACTGTATTTGACTAAATTCCAGGATTTGAGGGCTTCCGTTTCAAATTTAGCCCAAACAATTTGATTTTGCTGATCCTTGTTTGTAAGCAGTTGTTATGTGCAGCATTGATCCAGTGTAAGTTTGTTTCTTGAATTCTAGAACAAAAATCCTCATTCAAAGAGTTGATGTAACGAACAACCCTGAGCAAAAGTGTGAAAATTATTAAACAGGCTGAACTTTCAATTTGTACAAGAAGCAAATTTCAGTGCAGATGGACAGAATTAAAATGCTGAACGTGTTAATGGCAGAAACATACACTCTGCACAGTACTCTTCCAGTCCTGCAGGAACTACTCTAAGATCTTTCCCTTCCCTTCTGAAAGTTCCAATGTCTTTGTTCCTGAAACAGGTAATTTGTTGCCTTTAAATGTGTGTCAGGTTGAGCAGATAATCTCTGTTGTTGCTGAGTTTTATTTCATGTGATATCGTATCAAAGACTGCTAATGCTGTAATGCAGAAGGGGATTCTGGGGCTCTTCCTATTTTTAAAACCCAGGGAAAGGGGTTAAAGGGCTAAAAATGTCTCTCATCTGAAGGGTAATAGCTTTTGGAAAAATAGGAAGATCCTTAGGCTGGGCAGGTGCTCAGCAGTGGATCTCAGGAATGTGGCTGACACGTTAAAGGAAAGTGTTCTGTGACAACGTGGAAGATGAGGGTGCACCTACTCATACTTTACATTTCAGGATGTGATTGCTAATTAGCCATACTGTTTAACTTAAACAGTGTTCTTGAGCATGTTTTCGAATATAACCACGCCCACGTTATATCCCCAGCATCTTATCTTTACCGAAGTTCTTCTTTATTTTTCTGATGGATTGAAAAAAAAATACTTCCTATTCCACATAACTGTCCTGCCTATGGATGTCCCGTGAACTTCAAAGAGCCTGAAGTCACTAAGAACTTGATTAACCAGGACCCAAATGTTACAGTCTGTGTAAGCTTAGCCAAGAATGAGTCTCTGAATGTTTGCTTGCATTGAATCTGCAGGTAACATCAGGAACACTGAGAAACTGAGCTATGATAAACAGCACCAGTACGAGATAATGGTAACAGCTTTTGACTGTGGGCAAAAACATGCAACAGAAGATGTCTTAGTACGAGTTAATGTCAAACCAGTGTGCAAGCCAGGCTGGCAAGGTAAGGTTTAATAGCTTATCTATTTTAATTTTTTTGTTTAAGTTTCTTTTCTTTGTTGTTTTTTTTTCCCTTCTCCCTCACAGTAAGGAAAGTAGGGTGCTTATTACAGTGCTATGGAAAACTTGCTATTTCTTATGCTTTATTCCAACAAAGTGGATAATAATCCCATGGTTGTTTAGATTTGCTATGTTTCTTCTCTAGTCAGAACAAAGAGCAGACTAGAAAAAAGGAAGTAAGACAAATTTCTTTTCTAATAAGCCACCTTATATTTCAGTCTGAATACACTGGAAAGTGAAAAAAAAAAAAAAAAAAGAAAAGCTGATGGTTTGCTTTTATCTTACTATCCCTTTAAATAAAACTCTTGAAGCCACCGTGACAAGGTACTTTTCCCATGTGAGCCAGAGTTATTCAGATTATCTTGTTCCAGGTACAGAATTGGCCTTCATGAGCATTTATGAGTCAGGGCACACTCACCTGGCAGTGGGAGTGAAAGGCATTTTCTATGCTGATTACTGCCTTCATATTGAGATATTTCAGGAGGAACTGATTTTCTAAAAAGGTTATAAGGATTCACACTCTGTCTGAAATGGAGAAAACCCCAGCTGGTAATGTGCTAGGAAGATAGATATGCCACTAATTACAAGGAATTAAGACGAAAATGAGGGCTGGATTAGGGGCAAACCAATGGGATGTAACCACATTATGCAGAGGCCATTCAGGACTAACTTGACCTTCATAACTGTAATTTTTAACCAGAATGATTGAGAAGGGAAAAATCAGTTTGGCTGTTTGTGCTTAAAGGTAAATTGGCAGACTGACATTTAGAAGGAAAAAAAAGGTTTTCTTTGTAAAAGAAGAAGCCCTGGTTTAGAGGACCTTGTAATGACGTTTGCAGTAGCATGATTCCATTTTCACAGTCCTCACTAAGAGCAGAACCACTTTTCAATTTTTCAAGGATGTCCTAGTTCCCCACCTACCCAAGTACTTTGAAGAATATTTTTGTTGAAAAAAAATATACTACCTATGAGCTGTTTCCACATTTTCTAACTGATCTTATTGTTCAAAACCCCATGATTTCTTCCATAAAACCAATATGGCCTCTTTATGCTGTAGAAATGTTCTATTTCCATTTTATGGAGTTATCTAAAATAAATTAAATACTCCCAAATTGGCTTGGGAACTTTATTAAAATGGGTGCAATTGTTGATTTTTTTTTTTTTTTTTTTAGATTTTTGTATTACTTCCATTTAAGGTATTTTATTGATTGTATAATGTTTTTGCAAAAATACCTATTAATGGTGTTTAAATGGTGTTTAACAATGTTTGTATTGCCCAGTATTGTCACACTTATATCATGGTTCAAACATCATTATAGGACAGATGGTCGTTGCTGGTCCCATTGGGCTGGTATAGACACCGGGTAGAAACAACCTCAAATCAGATTTGGGGTTTTTTTTGATGCTTGTTTATGTATAGTGTTTACAAGGTATTTAAGACTTTAATGAGAAGCTGGAATCCAGCTTTTGTTCTTTTATGCATACTTATTTTCTTCTACAAGTCAGAGCTGTTTGTGGCTTGTGTTTGGATTAACACCAAGTACTCCCTAGGAGAGGCTGCCAGCTTGTTGTTTTTCCTGTAATGGTGAGCAAATAGAGAAAATAAGATATGCACAAAGTAACAAATCAGAAAAAAAAAAAAAAAGAATCCAGTATGTAAGAAAGTTTAAAGCAGCTTGTCTAAAGCATCTCAGATAGTAAAGGATATGCCTTGATAGCGTTCATTTTTGTTTATTTCTGTGGAAATTTGGCATGAATAGTCATTCACCCTTCTGGTCTGATGAAGTTTTATAATAGGTCTTTATCAATATGTTCTGCTCCATCTTATTCCATGTCACTCATGTGGGATTATAATTTACCATCTGTCAAACAGGTGACACCTCCATGGCACGTCCCCAGGTCAAAGAGCATGAAGTGCAAGGGAATGTTTTTCCTACTCAGGGTATGAGGTCTTTAGATAAACAATTGGGTAGGTAGGACTTCAGCTCATAATTACTAAGTCATTAATTTTAACTTGAAAGTGAGCTGCAACATAATACCTCCAGAAATTTGTGTTTCCCTCAATGAGATTTTTTTATGCCTACTTATTTTAAAGGTGAAGAAATTCATAGAGATGACGTTGTTTTCCAATTTGATCCAATATCTGTAAAAACTAACTGTACTAGGGGAAAAAAAAAATCAAATAAACAAAACTTACTAAGATTATTTCTAGTACTTAAAGAGGAAATCTGGAGCCTAGGAGTGGAGAATATTTATAGTGTTCATTCTTCCCTGTGTTTGTCACTCTGTGACCTCCCCACGAAGGGGCAGCCAGCAGGTGTGCTCCATCTTCTTTGAAATAATACTATGTTTGTAAAGATTGGATGACTAAGGGAGGTAAAATAATGGGAGATTTTGGCAGAAATGATAAATATTCTGAGTCTTTGGTTATAATATTGATGTTGCTGGAATGCTATATGTGATTTTTTTTTTTCTCTCGTTCTTCAGTGTTAGCTTGAACAAATAAATACTTGGAATTTTGATTTATAGCATTGGCACTTAGTTCTTAAAAGCTAATGGCTTTTGTAATTTGAAATATTGTGCCCTTTTTTATGCAACTGTCATGAATAGAGACCGTAGCAGTCTAATGCAAATTCAGTGTTAAAAATTTCAGTGCAACAAGTTTCTGTGTAGATGCTCTTCAAATAACCTCCATGGTGCAGGGCTGGGACAGGGCAGAATAGGCTTTTTGTAAAACAGTGTACAGAATTATTGCTGTTTCTCGAGGCCTGCTCCATGTGACTTATGTATAGGAGAGGAAATAAGACTCAGCAAGCCAAGGTGCTGTCCTTTAATCAATATTCCCTTGGGCAACAGCACTGGAGTCTTCATTAAATCCTTACTCTCTGATGATAGACATTAATATATAACCAACAAGCATTCCCACACAGACATTTTCAGCAAAAAACTCTCTTCTATACTAAGAGGCTACTTTAGAGGCAAACTTGACCCAAACTGACATCAAACTACTCTGAGATCACTCTAAAATGTTATTAGTATCCTAAGCAAGGATAAAAATGTAAATCAATGAACTGAATTAATTCTTAATCAGTTATTTTAATTGGAAATTCTCATTGGTGGGTTTTGTCAATGGACTTTTAGAGCTGTGCTACAAATTCTCTTCATGATAGCTGTGTTTGCATTTCTGTGATTTCCAAACAATGGAGTGATCCCTTATGCAGGCAAGTAAAGGGACTACATGATAATGAAAAGCTAGATTATAGTATTGAGTAGATCTGCAAGTTGAAGATACTTTGAGTTTTTGTTTAAAATATTTTTTAAACACAATCAGTGGGTTTCCATACTAAGGAATCTCTTGAACACATTCCCTGGGGTTCTGTCCACCCCTCCAGGGCCCTGCCTTTGTCTCAGTTCTGTGGACACGAAGCACACACTGCACTTTTTCCTGTAGATTCACTTCCGCTGTGGTTCCTTTCACTGCAGTAGCTTTAATGCCACAAATATACATTTCTGTAAAGTTACATCTGCCTTATTCAAAGCAGGGTAGATGGGCTTGTGGCAACACAGTACTAAATATCCAAATAGTATTTTCCTTTAAAAGTGTAAGGTGGAATTAGAGACAAAGCCCTGCAATCTAAACCAGGTTTCCTTTAGCTCATTTATGGCACTGTAATATTGTCTTATCTTGTTTCTGGTACATTTAGGAACAGTCTTCACAAAACTCTTACTGTCCCTGTGTAGTGGGGTAACAAATATAACAAATGGAAATTAGATATAAACTGGTGTGATGAAAGATGCAGGATAGCAGAAAATTGAAAACAATTTTTCCTATACCAAGCTCTCTGGTGAATGACATAAGAAAACAGAGGAGTTTAACCTCAAAAAAGGAGGGGCAGAATCATGTCCCCAGAAACTTAAAAAATATGTTCTGAGACTGTTAAAGGTCTGCTTAATTATTGAAAACTAAACCACAAGTCAGGTTGCTCCCTAGAATGCTATTAATTTTGGACAGGAAATAGTTATTAAACCAAAAAAACTCCTTTAAACCAACCAGCTGAATACCCCAGTAAAGTATCAGAGAACTCTGCTTTCCTGAAACAAAGAGGGAAGGCTGAATGTGTTTGTTGGGGGGATAAGTGTGTAGCAAAGACAGCAGTCCAAAAATTAGAAGTCAAGTTGGCTCCTCTGACTAAAGAAGATTTTTTTTTTTCCTGCCAAATTTCACATGGCCTTGCGTAAGCAGTGGTGACTAACATCCAGTTTAAAAGACTCTGATTAGAAAACAGGATTTCACATCATCCAGCCTGAAATGTTTTACCAAACTGAAAAGATATACACCCCCCCCCCCCCGACTACCTCAGGTAACAAAATAAAGTTCTTTAAAAATTCATCTTAAAAAAAAGAGATATTCCTGAGAAATTCATTAACTTTCTAAATAGTGTTTGCTTACAAATAGTTTTGAAACAAAGGCTTCTCTTTGTTTATTCACCTAATAGATTCTAAAAATATCTAATAAAGGTAGTTACTGTACCAAACATAGTGCATGTCACTCCTTTTCTAAGGCATGCAGGGCTCACTTAAGTGACCTAGGGCTTTGCCACCACCAAAAGGCACATTCCTACCACCTCTTTAATGTTGAATAATCATTCAGAGCCTGTGTGCAGGTCAGGTCAGCTTGCATTTCCTCCCAAAATAAAATCTTTTTTTTGTACAGAGAAGGGCAGGACCTTCTATTTTAGTAGCAGAGTGATCTTAGATCACTTCTGAGTAAACGTACATCACAGGTGCTATCTGCAGTAGATGCTGAGTGATTTCAGGAGGTTATTCCTGTGGGCTTTCTAGTAAGGTGCAATTACTGAGGAAAACCAAAACTGTATTGGCTTTTGTGCTGCCAGTGCTTTTAACAAGGAGGAATATGATTACTGAAACAATTGCCTATTTGAAGGAGGGTGGTCAAGTGCAGAAACCTTGCTTATGAGAATAATATCCCTGGTCTTCAGGAACTATTTTAAAGGGCTATTTTCTGCAATAAATATAAATCAGTTTCTATTACTCTTGTGCACATACCTAGCAGTTTAAAATACATTGCTTGGGTAGTCTTAGCTCTAAGATATTTACCAATATTTTTAAAAATTAAATTTGTTGCAAAGCAGGGAGTCTTTGTGCCAGTCTAGGCTTGGCACTGCTGTGCATGCATTAGCCACCCATCCTTCCAACAAGGTAATCATAATGAAATACTTACATTTGGCATCATTTTAGTAGCATACCCATTCTAAATAACCACTCCAAGCATTTGAAAATTAACTGAACTCTTGAGTACTATCGATTTTTAAACTTAAGATTTACATAAGCTCATATTTGTTTATGTATTCTCATCAACATTATTGTTTTCTTTGACTACCAAATGTATTTAGAGAAAGCAGCCGTACCTGTTTCAGGCTTAAGATGTGCTCTCCTTTCCTCAGTAAGTTCTGTGTATGCATTACAGCTAAATACATCTTCCCTGAGCACTCCAGGAGATTTCACATGTTTCTTACTGGAAACACAGTGCTTTATAAATTCCAAGACTACCTTTCTCTTGCCTGGCTGTATCAGTCTGGTGGGTCATGGAAATGCCGTTCTTGTCTTAATAGGATCGACTCTTTCTCCATTTGTCATTTTTCAGTGATGTCTCACCAGTTTGCTGAAGTTCCTGAGCACGAGCTGGCACTTTGTACCATTACTGCTAAGCCCAATTTCTGTAACACCAGTTCTCAAGGTCATCTTATTCTGTGCTTGGGGTATCCTCGTTCTGTATTGACTTCTAATGTAGCGTTCCCTTCTGTTCTTTTCCCCAGCAGAAGTAACTAACACAGTCCTGGTTTTGTGCCAAGACAGCAAATGGAAATATCAAATAACACTCTCAAGGCAGACTCACCCAGATCATTACCAGTTACTTCCCTGTGTACCATGAATTTTGTGTTTTCACAGTAACCCATTACTGCCCTGTCTGTAGGCAGTTCTGTGGATCTGTGACAACTGAAATCCTAAAGCCTGCCTTTCCAATCTTAATTGATTCGAGAAACCATTCATTTTAAACCTATTTAACTAGATTCTAATTTCCATGTACCTTTGTGGAAGATCATTTTGTTCACATTTCTACATTTACATCAACAAAAAGTCTTTTCCTTTTTTAAAATTTAGCTGCAAAGTCTCCATGAGCTTCGTTGAAGAAATTTTTTCATTGAGAAATTTCACTGAGAAATTCCTTATCTCTGAGGTGTAGCTGACAGCTGGTGGTTCCATTAACATTTCCTCTTCCCAGAAGTTAAAGCACTAAGAGATATCCAGTTAGGTTTGAAGCTTTTCACTATAATTTTTTTTTTTCTCTGCGTGTAAAAGGTTCCTCATGTCTGTTATTGTTCAAATGCAATCTCACAACAAATATTAGCTTAACCTATGCTGTTGTTTCATATTTTTAGATGCTTATATGCTTATTTTGCATAATTAGGCACATTAGGGCTTGGGAGTTTATGACCTGATGGAGAACTTGGTGTCACAAGGTCAAGCACAACAGCTATTCGATTATGATTCACTAACTCCTCCAACAACAGACTTTACTACTGTCCTGTACTTGTACAAATTTCTGTCTCTTTTTTGTGGATTTTTGGGGTTTTTTTAACTACCTGTGTGCTGCAGATAGAAAAGGCTTATATGAATGTTTGCTTATGCTTTGAGATGTGCATTCAAATCTCTTAGCAAACCATGGTGCCTTAGAGCTCTGGACATTCACTTGAGTCTTCTCTTTGCTGTGGAGGATCTTTAACAGAGTCAGACCTTCTGATTATCATTTCCTTAATAAATCACTCGTTTCACATACTTTAGTAGTCCTGTCACTTGTATGTTACTGGCTTGTAGATTGGCTGTCAAACCGAAAAAAGTTTATTAACCTTCTTTTACTTATTTTATAACTGGTGGTGCTGGATGTGAAACTGATATTTTCTCCCTTTAAAAATTAACTGAACTTTATTGAGTATTTTGCAGTGTCGGTTAAAAAATTATTATTTCGTATATAGGTGCGTGTGTATATATGTGTATATGTATTCATATATGGATGGATATAAGTACATTATATACATATATATGTTAATTTAAAAATGGGGAAAATATATGTGTGTGTTATTAAAGAGAAATATTCTTTTTTCTGTTAGTGTTGGCTGCTTGACCCTTTAAAACTTAGCAATTGTATTATATTCCAGGCATCACACTGAGCCATTGATCCTGCTGATGGTCACTCTCTGATTTGTGGCCAGTTAACCAGGGGACATCTGACCAAATCTACTCCCTTGTGAAATATTCAGTTTTATGAATGTGAAACTGCTTAGACAACCTGACTAGTCTGGATATTTTGAGTTGTTCAGGATCCTCACAGAAACAAAGGGATCTAAGAAAGGGCCTGGCATACAGGCACTGCCAGTCTTTTTGCTGACTTTCCTTCTGAGATGACACGGCATAACAGATGATCCATTTTAACCATTATGATGTAATTTAAAATTAAAATAATAATGTTAGCTCAGTTTTGTCCCCTTTTAAACTGTGTCAAGAAACAGAATTCAGAATTTCTTGACAAGTCTGTTGCAAGGCTGACATTTCCTTTTTTTGCAAGTACAGATGTTCCTTTTTCAGAATTTTGAGGAGGATTAATGAGGAAACAAAGGGACTGAATAGTTAATGAGTGCTTTGTGTGTCTTTGGGTTTTGGGATTTTTTTTCCATATGGAAAATAAAATCCTCTGAAATTAATTTTTTGAGATTGGCACTGTTTGTAAGTCCTTAAATATAGAGAAAATTCTGCTGAGTTCGAAGTAGAAATTCAAGTACCAAAGTGCTTCCATTTTGGAAATGTCTTATGGCCACTGATCTGTCCCACATGGAGAATGCCTGACTGTACAGCAGTTTATTGAGGGGCTGCAGCACGTGACATTCTGGCAACATGCACTTTCTGGTAAATTCGTGATGTTGAAAGAAAATTGTAGTTTTGTGAGGACATTGGATTGCTCTTCCAAATGTCATTGTGCAGCATCTAGAGCTGCCTGGCTACTGCTTTAAGATACAGAGAGGTTCAGAGATCATGAAAGCAAGTGTAGTTTTAGCAAAATTACGAAGACATTCTGATTTTGTTTGTGAAGGGGTTTTGTTTTGTTTAATTTTTATTTATTCTAAATTACTTCAGATTTTCAAATTATTAGAGGAAAAAATGTTTAATTAAAAACCCCACACTTCAGCAAAGCTGTGAAGTGTATATATTAACAAAAAAAGAAAAAAACCAACCAAACAACAAAACAACGATACAAAAACCTCTAAACCATAAAATAGGCAGCTGAGTAACCTTTAGCCAAGTCTCCAGACTGCACGGATAGCACAGATGTGAAGATGCTGCAGAGGAAACAGTAGAGATACCAATTACATTGCTCTGGGAACTGTATGTTCCAGCTATTACATAGAGATGCTGCAGAGACTCACTAACAGCTCCACATAAATTTTATCTTGCATTTAGCCACCAAGATGCACATCATCAGTCCACCATGAGAGAAGTTTTGCATTTCACTGAGTTACAATTGTCTTTAATGACATTGCCAACATTTTTAATGTCATGAGATGGAATCAAGGTTTTTGGCCACACATGTGTAGGACACATGAGTTGGATCACTCCTCTGCACCGGTGCTGTCCTCCTTCAAGGAAAAAAGTCAGATTAAATGCTTCTTAGTGTCAACTAGCATTAGAAATGAATCAGAATTTAAAACATGGCTCACAAGGAAAGACAGTCATGTACAGAAAATGTTAAGTGTAGAGATCAAGGTAAGTCTTTACCATTATCTTTCTGTTAAAAGGAAAATTTATTTAGTGCATTGGGACTTACTTTTAAAGGCTCAAACTCTCAGTGAAGTTTGATCCATTTTGATCTTGGAATAGTTTGAATATTTCAGAGATGAAGATCCAAGTGTACACAGTTGGTTTATAACTGAGGAAATCTGAGCCACAAACTTGGCATGGTGATGTTTACACTCTGATGTTGTGCTGTTGGTATAATCCAGCTGGGGCCCTCTTATATTGTCTGGAGCAGCTTTGTGCCACAAGTGACAAGCAAAAGCCTGCTGAATTTAAAAATCCAAACAAAGACTGCAGGACTGAACAGTGCTAGTTTTATTCAGATTTTCCCCATGGGATTAGTCTTCTCCCCTGACTGGAGAGAGAGTACTTACCTTCCTAAACTTACTCTGTAACGTGGTGCTGTAGCAGGTTTGTGTCAAAGGAAGAACCCTGTTGGTTGGGTTTAGCTAATCTAAGTGCAACCTACCAGTTCAGCTGGGATTATATATCCTTTGACTGTTTGCATAATGGACACATTTACAGATACATCTGTTAAATATCCAAACTCAGAGGCTTTTGCAGACTCAGGTTACATAAGACATTTCCTCTGAGTCGGTTCTAGAGGAATTAAAAAAGTGCCACCACATTCCTGAAGGGAAGGTGCTGATCTTTTTAATAAATTCCAGGCAGGATATTATTCTGGGAGAAAGAAAAATACCAGCCTTCACCCCATTCCAAATGAAATTAAAGACTTGGGTTATTCTCACAGTAAGCTCTTCACATTGCCACCACTTGTTGCTTGTTCTAATTTAAGTGCTTTCCAACACTGCTAACAGTGCTGGTGGTGAGATCCAGAGTGTGCTGGCCTCAGCTTCAACAGCTCTGGGATGCTGAAATGCTGGGGGCACAGGTGCTGTATAAATAAGCCAGTTGTTTTGCATCAGAGCTGTTGCTACCTTTGAGGACTGTCCTGCTATTACAAGGTTGTGTCACACCTCAGGATTGCCTCATGCCTGCCCAGGAATGCCTTCAGCATGGAGAGGAACTTCCTGGCAGACTCCTAAATCTGCAGTAAGTCAGTCAAAGAAGTGCTGGTTAGGATGAGCACTGGTCTGTGACAATGCAATGGGCCCAGGTACAAAGACACTTGTTCAAGTCTGGTTGATGTTTTACAGTTTAGAGCTGAGATAAATGCGAGTGATTTAGAAGGTGTGGGTTTTATGATCTCTGGGTACAAATTACCACTTCTGCCAAGCTGAAAGGTAATACTGTGAAACAAAACACCTCTTCCAAGCCATGTGGCAGAAACAGAAGGCTTCCATTATTCTTCCTTTTAAGCTGTGGCATTTTGTGTGGCATGGGTTTTATAAAAATTTCTTCATATAACTGGAGGTGAGCATGCAGTTGCAGATATATTGTAGTTAATAATTCAGTCACATTCACTTATGAATATTTTGCATGAGTGCTGGTTAATTTGATGTAGCTGAGAAATTAAAATGGGCTGAAAGCTGCTGAAGTAGTCAGAAATGTTTTATATTTATATATATGACTTTATTTTCTCTTTTGGGGCAGAGGAATAAAATGTCTTAAATTGTGAATAAGAGACTCTAATGCTCAATAATTCATATATTATTAGTTTGTATACAAAACAGCAAATTAGCAAGTTATTTTATTTTTACCTGAAGTATCTGAAAGAATGCGCTGCTCTTGTTGAATTAAAAAAATGTTAACCTCAAGTTTCTGCAGTGGATAGGGAAGAGAAATCTATTACTGCAACGATGTACCATATATGATACTTGAAATTCTAATGGAACTGTTTTAGTTGACAATTGCAGAGAAATTATGCTATACTGTAGATCAAATCTAACTTAATAGGGAACAAATGGGCTGAATTACCTGAATATTATGACTGAAATAGCAACTCAACTAATGTGTGCATGGGCAATAAAGTAGTCATAGTTGTCTTAGTGATGTACAAGTCCTGAGGATTTTAGTAAAAATAGATAATAAACATGCTTTCAGAATGTTGCATGAACTCTGAGCTTCCTCTTCATAACAAAATGCTGCATCATTACCATTTGGATTGAAATTCACGAAGAAAATCTGGGAATTCTGAAATACAAACCAGTCACTTCTGTCACCATGTCTTTATCTGAACTGTGTACTAATGATTGCCCTACATTTCAAAATGTTCACATGGATGTTTGGATTTTCTTTTAAATGTTTAATGCAGTTTAAGGCAGTGAGAGAGAGCACTATTTTTCAAGCTTTCTGAAAATAAGATCTGTAGAAAAAGACCAAATTCCTTCACCTACTTAATGCATATATATACTTATGTATGTATTACTCCTTTTTCCACTGATATTTAGAAAGAATGTCTATGTCCATTTGCATTCAGAGATTTCACTGACTGCCAGGACCTAGAATTTTTCCATTTATGGAATTCTCTTTTACATGGGACAAAAATAGTGAGAGAAACTTCAGCTCTGTATATGACAGTATGCCACTATGCCAGTTCTTGTGGAAAGCTCTACAGATACACAGATGTGCCCATCAGATTCAAATAGTTTTGTGATTTCAGAATAATTAACTATTTGCATCTCCATATTAATATGACATTCTTACTTATTTTCTGTGGTAACTTGTCTGGACTTGACCAAATGAAAAATACATGAACCTGTTAGAGCAACAAGGAGAAGGGCCTTGAAAATGGCCGAAAAGCAGGAGCATCTCTCCTCTGGAGACAGACTGGGAGAGTTGGGATTGTTCAGTCTGGAGAATGCTCCAGGGAGATCCTACCTTTCAGTGCTTAAAGGGGTCTTATTAGAAAGGCACGTGGAAACATTTTACCCAGGTCTGTAGCAAAAGGATGAGAGGGAACAGCTTTAAACTGGAAGAGAGTAGATTTTGATTGGATATAAGAAAGAATTTTTGTCCTATAAGGATGGTGAAGCACTGGCACAGGTTGCCCAGAAAAGCTGTGGATGCCCTATCCCTGGAATTGTTCAAGACCAGGTTGGATGGGACTTTGAGCAACCTGGTCTAGTGGAAGGTGTCCCTGCCCATGGCAGGGGGGATGGACTAAATGATCTTTGAAGATCACTTCCAACCCTAACCATTCTGTGATTCAGTGAAAATATGAACTGCAAAGATAGCTGAAATACTTGGTTTTAATTATTGCTGCTTGTTTGGGTTTTCTCTGAAGCAGGTTGCAAACACCATAATTAATTGGATTTTAAAAATTAAATGCTCCAGTTGAGCAGCATAGTGGTATGTATGGCACAAACAGGTGGCTGCCTAAGGCAAGGGATTGTTTAAATGTTGTGGGCTGTGAGACATCTGCATAAGCAAAACCACAGATTAGTCAGATCTGGCTGAAAGCATGAGCAGTCCTCAGCTGTAACTTCCTGTCATCAGCACTTCACAAAATTAGTGAGGTGTTTGAAGACAAGAAGTGGCACTACAGGTGTGTTATATTAGACTGATGGATATTGCCTGGTCCTTAGAGATACTTGTTCTGTATCACAAAGCAGACCAAACTCCGTGCAGCAGACAGCCTCACCCCTGTACAGTCAGCTTGTAGTCTGTCACAGGGACATGGACATTGGAGATCCAGATTGACACCAATTAGCACTTCTTGTCAGGGTATGTATGTACCCCATGCTTGTGGGACTCCAGCAGCACTAGTATTACTTAATTGATCCTGGCACTCTTATAAAAAGAGGGCCAAAATCCAATTTATTTTTTAAGACAGTAACTTACTGATGCCAAGTTCTTACTTTTTTTTTTGGCTTTAGACGGTGACCTTTGAGAACAATATGTCATTTAAAATTATATAACTCCCTTCACTTTTTTTAATCACTATTGAATCTTGTTGGTTGTTTTTGTTATTGCTTTTTCCAGACTGGGACAAACGGATTGAATACAAGCCTGGCTCTGGAAGTATCCCTTTGTTTCCCAGCATTCATCTAGAAACATGTGATGGACCAGTTTCCTCAATACACACCACCATTGAATTGCAGACCAACTACATTGGAAAGGGCTGCGATCGTGAAACGTACTCAGAAAAGTCTCTGCAGAAATTGTGTGGTATGAAAATGTTTTTCAGTTGAGATAATAATATTTTTTTCCAGATAAAGCACCAATGCCTTGTGACCTGTAAGCATGCAGTATTTGGGTTTAGCTCAGCTGGTTCATTTTGGATTGTAGCAATGAAAATAGAGAGAGTGGTGATGTTTGATGGGCGCTCTGTTCTTCTTTTCCATGTTTTCAATCTTTTTCATAATTTCTCCCTGCTAATTTTTTTTCTCTCTTGCTCCTATTCTCTTTTCTATTTTTCTCCTTCCTCATTCAACTTCTTTCTCCTTCTTTCTTCCCTCTGCTACAAATACTGGCGTGACAGTGTAGTGAGATTTTAGGTGTGGGTTTGCCACCATAGGAAGACTTGAAGGGAATTGAATCTCCATGTTGTGTTTGAGTCTCCCTGACTCAGATTTCTGTTCTGCTAAGTACTGTGACAGAGTACAAACAAACAAAAAGTAAAAGAATATTTTTGGGTAATCATTTGAGAAAAAATATCTAAGAAATGTGAATTTCAGCTAAGAGTTATCCTGGGAGAGAAATGTTTCCTAATTTTCTTCCCTTTCTGTACTTTTTAATAACTTAATGTAAAAGATACGTATTATATTTAAAAGATAGATTAAATACTTGAAGATACTGCTGTATGTTTTCAGACTTTGAGATTCTGTATATGGAAAAACACTGGCTACATAGGAAACCTTTTGGCTTTGAGATCTACTGTCTCTCCTTCTCCTCTAAAATTCTGTCTTCTTGGAGCCCTCATCTGAAGCCCTGATAGTGTGGAACATTAATTCTCTTCTTCTCCACAATGTCTCTTTCCCTGCCTCCTGTCTGAGCTACAATAGCAACTGTACAATTTTTTTTTCCATTTAAATACTTGGATTTTGTCCTGGGGTGCTCTGGTGTGTGGCCTACATTTGCTTTGATGACCACACAAATATGTTAAGGTCAATACACTAACCTTTAAGAAATAATTTTGTAAATGAAAATTATCAGCCAGTGTTACTAAACTATAAAAAATAAAGAGCCAAGTTCCCAGGGAAAAATGTTTAGTGGTTATGATTTCAAGTTACCAGTGGAGATGGGGGAAGTAAGTAAAGGTTAATGGGAGTAGTAGCATTGTCATAAAAGCTGAATGTTCTAAACTTGAAAATTGCTTAGTTAAGATTACAGAAACAATCACAGTTATAATCTGTATCTTTTTCCATCTGACTGGGATCCTAGAAAAGCAGATGAGAACCCATCTGCCAACAGTATGCATCTTCATCCTGTTAATAAGATTAAATCTGAGAGGCTGAGCAAAGCTTGATTTCATAAAATACTAACATTTAAGTAAAAATAAATATGTTAGAGCTTAAGTGAAGTGCTTTTGCCTCTTATAAGAACCTGTATTGGCAGAAAAAGGAGCATTGCTTTATCCTGTTACAGATCTGAACTGCAAATGGCACAATCATTCAGAGCAGATCACTATGAACAGGACCTAAACCACCAAATTTTTACCTTGACATAAAACACTATCTCCAACAATATTACCATTTTAAGTGTAGAGCTGAAAGTAGGTACCTTCAGCTGGTGTAAAATTCCTTAGTTGAGGAAGGTTGTGCAAAGTCTGAGGGGGTTCAGTTTACAGTGTGACTTCACTACTTTACCTCCTGACACTTGAGTAATAGGAAAGAGAATTGCAAGTCTTTTCTCCTGAATAAACTGGGAGTTTCCCAATACTAGTCCAGCTGTAATTCATAGTCTGCACCATGTGTAGGCCTGAGCTGGTGAAAAGGAGAATGATCAAAACCATTTCAGTAGGTCTGTCAATGCCATTGTAGCAGTTGCAGGCAGGAGGACTGAAGTTACTGCTGAACTTCCAGCTTTTGCTCAGCACATCCATGAAGGAACAGAATAGAAAGCATTTGAGAAAACAGATAGTGTAAAAGTATATGAAAATGGGGGAGAAAAAAAATCTCACTGCTGAAATAATTTTTTTTTGTTGTTCAAGTTTTCTATATCTTCATAGAGAGCAAACATGGTAGAAACTTGTAATAGGACTTGGATAAAAAGGTTGTAAGTGACAATGTGCTTTACATCAGAATTGCATTTAGGTTGGCTTGCACTTTGGTATTTAGTATTTATTACCAGCCTTAAGGTAGAGAGAGCTCCTAAGAGAGCACGTTACGCTATTTCTGGAAGTCGTTTTTCTCCCAGAAATTACCTTATTGTAACTAATGCCTGGGTGCTAAAATTCTTTGAAAAGGAAGAAAAGCCTGAATTTTTTTCTACCAGCAAAGCACTGTGTGATTGCAGAGAGTGCAGAACTGAGTGATCACACACAGATCTGTGCTGAGGGCTCTCTCTGTATAGTTAAAGACACAGTTTATAAGTCCTGTGCTCATTTCTTCATTTATCTGTTGGAAATCTGGAGAATACAGATGCTGAGGATAGTGCATTAAAATTCATTGTTGTGTGGTGTATGGTTTAAGTCTGCTCTTCAGCAACTCTGTGATTTGCACTCACTCTGACGGTCAGGGTGGGCATCTGAAATGATTAAATCACACTTGAGTAATTTTTAAAGTCAAGGAGTTATTAGTGTTGTGCCTCAAAGCATTTTAGAAAGCATTTTTTCACCTTGTCATCTGACAATAATAAAAAGTCAAGACTGTCTGAAAGACACAATTTGGACTGCAAAAACATATCCAGAATAAATCACACTAAAACCAAGAATTGATTAAGGAGCCTAGAATCTGGTGGAAAGGTAGATATGGTGCTATCTTCTTCCTCTGTAAATGTAGATAAAATAGAACATAATGGGATTGCTAATTCTCACATATGGCAGTTGGGAAACTGAAACATGGAAACACTGATTCAAAGCCATGCTCCAGGTAAGATCCCACCCTCTCTCCTTTATGCTGGGTTGTGTAGCTTTGCAAGAAACTCTAAAGAAAATTGATTTGATCAAAAAGTGTAATTTGGGCTTGGTGTTGTTGGCTGATTAGCTTTGAGCTCAGCCAGGAGGCTGGTCCAATTCAGCAGGCAGCATCACTCTGTGCTTATCCTGGCACAAAGTTTGGAGCCCAAATATGCAGGACTGGGAGAGGAGGTGGGCCCAACTGCATAAATTGCTTGTGAAAACAAGCACTTTAATATGCAAGGGTTACCTCGCAGGTCTCAGTCCAAAACTGTGCTTCATCAGTGGCTCCTGCATTATTCTGGAAGCACTGTAGGAGAAAAGGACATCAGTCACTACATTTTGGAAGTGCACTGATCCAGTGGATGACAAGACTGTTCTGGGAGCGCCTCCAGATCCATCGTGTTTGCACTGCTCCAGGTCTGTCTGTGTACATGGCCGAGCAGCCTGCCACTCTGGCTGGATTTATGAAGATAGAAAAAGCATATTTATTCCAGCTAAATCTCCCAAGCACATAATCCAATGGTTTTTCACAGGGCAGGATTAACACACACTAACAGGATGGGATTCCGAACTAACCCATAAATCTCCATAAAAATATGGGCAGATGAAGTAGAACCTGTTGAGCTCTGCTTACCCAAATGCTCTTACACAAGGCTGACCTTAAGCTGGGAAAATAAAGTAATTTACCTGAGCAGCTTGACAAATCAGAGTTTAACAAGCTATATGGGAGTGTTCAAGGCCAGGTTGGATGGGGCTAGTGGGAGGTGTCCCTGCCATGGCCGAGGGATCGGAACAAGATGATCTTTAAGGACCAATCCAACCCAAACCATTCTATGGTTCTGTGAATATGAGAGAATTCCATTTTGGAATTTCCCCTCAGATTCATTCTATTGGAAAAAATAGATCTTTCCAAATTTTTGTGGCCAGAGTAGATAGAGTGAGAGATGAAGCTTCTTTGCACCCATAATTTACCTAATATAAGCTTATGCCCATTTAAAAACATATTTCCTTTCATAATATACCATGGTGCAAGGAATTTCTGCTCCTTCTTGCAAGTTTAAAAAACTGAACATAAAATTAGCAGAAAAGAAAATGATGATGTTTCTTGTGTTCTGTGCAAATAATTTTATTTTTTAGTGACTTGAATGAAAGAAAACAAAACACAGTTCGTAACAAATTGTGCCATCTGGATAAATCTGGATAAAATTATGTACTCCTGTTGGTAACATCTGGGTATTAAGCAATGCAGTGGTGGTGTATTATCCAGAATTACAATTTATAAAAGAGATACACTTTGTGCTCAGACTCTAAGCATGTAGATGTTAGGTTTGATATTGCTTCAAAATAACCTTATTTTACAGTAATAAATTTTGCAGAATTCTCAAAGCATTCAGTTACTGAGTGACATGAATATTTTCATATCATTACTATAATACTTTTTTAAAAATCCATATGATACATTTCCACTCTTGGCTTAAAATTTTGCACTCCTGCAGAGAGCTGGGATCTTTTTTCTCTCCGTGGATGCTGAAGGAGGAAAGAGTATCTTAGCAGGGGATTTTTTTATGCAGTTGCAGTTTGTTCCCCATATTCTTGCTTGACAAAGCATCAACAAGAACACAAAGACTGTTTGTGCTTTTTACTCTTGGAATCATATTTTCTGCTAAATGCTGTCTTTCCCCAGCGAGGTAAATACTCTGGGTAGCTCCTTACATGCTTTTAATAGTGCCTGACAGTTGTTAAGCTGTAAGAAAACCCAGAGCTGTAAAGAACTGTGCTATTTTATCAGGGCTTGGCAGCACGGTGTTTTCCATCTCAGTCCATCATTAGATAAGAGCACATGGAGCTGCAACCATCAGGTATGTGCCAGAAACCAGCCTTAAACTGATACTATCTATCTGTTTGAGGGTGAATACTCCGTACTGACATACCAGTGTTATTGTGAATATCTGAGGCTGTCGCCAGGACTTTACATGACTTGTCCTACATTCACCCCCTCTGTATGGCATTTTACAGCACATCATCCCCACATACCATATATCTTCATACTGTCAGGGAGGGAAGACTGATGAAGAAAATTTGGGTTTAGTCTTACAAGTTCTTGAAATAACTGAAGAAATGTCATTTCTGAATTATAGAAGATAATGGAAATTTCCAAGAAAGATAACTTTAAAATATTTTCTCTAGTTTTCTGTGCAATACCTTTAATCTAGAAAACTCTTGCTGGTTTACAGTGTATTGTATTTTGGAATTTTTATGTGGTTTGGCATTGAAGCTAATAGGACCATTTGAGTATGAAAAATAATCTAGAGAGTGGGATTCAGAACCTTGGCCTATATTACATTAATCTTCACAGCTTTTTCATTACTCTCTCATCCTGTTACTCATCATATGTCATTTGCAGGAGCTTCCTCAGGTGCCATTGACCTGTTACCATCTCCCAGTACAACAACTAACTGGACAACTGGGCTTGTCATGGATAGCAATGACATAATTTTTAAATTTGATGGAAAGCAAGGAGCCAAAATCCCAGATGGAATAGTCCCGAAAAATTTAACTGATCAATTCACCATCACTTTGTGGATGAAACATGGACCTAGTCCTGGATTAAGGGCTGAGAAAGAGACTATTCTCTGCAACTCTGACAAGACAGGTGAGTCTATGTGTTGAAAAAATGTTATGCAGAGGGAATATCAACATTAATAGATTGTTGCCATCTCTCCTCATTTCATTTGGTTTGAGAAAAAACTTACTAAGCTGGGTTGGTGCCACCCTGGGCATCACTGACTTGAGAGCTTATTGGGGGGACCGATGACTGCCTAAATATCAAACATTGGTTCTCCTCTTGGGTAACACAGCTGTAGATTTTCACAGAATCACAGAATTGGATTGTTGGAAGGGACCCACAAGGGTCATCGAGTCCAGCTCCTGGCCCTGCCCAGGATCATTCCCGAGAGTCACACCCTGTGCCCAGGAGTGCTGTTCAAATGGTCCATGATCTCTGCCAGGCTTGGTGCTGTGACCACTGCCCTGGGGAGCCTGTTCAGTGCCCAACCACCCTCTGGGGGAAGAATCATTTTCTAATATCCAACCTAAACTTCCCCTGACACAACTTCAGGCCATTCCCTCAGGTTCTGTCACTGGTAACCACAGAGAAGAGATCAGTGTCTGCCTCTCCTCTTCCCCTCACGAGAAAGTTGTAACTGCAATTAGGTCTCCCCTCAGTCTCCTCCAGGCTAAACAGCCCAAGTCCCCTCAACCTCTCCTCATACAGCTTCCTCTCAAGGCCATCTTCATTGCCCTGCTTTGAACACTTGATATTTTTGGACAGCTTAATATTTTATACGAATACAAATCAGTTATTTTCACAGGGTTTTTTTATTTGGTTGGGATTTGTCTCTTAGGCGTTTAATGCTCTCAAACACATCCCCCTAACCCAAAGCGTTGGTGATGGTTCAGGTCACTGATGGTGTCGGTCCCTCCTTTCAGAGATGAACAGGCACCACTACGCCCTGTACGTGCACAACTGCCGGCTCGTGTTCCTGCTGCGCAAGGACTTCGACCAGGCCGACACCTTCCGGCCCGCCGAGTTCCACTGGAAACTGGATCAGGTACCCTGCTCTTCTCTGACCTGTATCCCCCTCTCAAAACCATAGAGAACAACCCTAATCCCACCATAACTGCCCTGGGAAATAGGAAGTCTGTCGCAGTTGTTGCTGCAACTTGTCGCTCTTACGACCCTAATTGGCATCCACGTAAAAAGATCCGAGTGAGTTAACTTGGTTGAGTCATTTTATACAGTAGGGGTTTTAACTGAATAATTTAAAATGGTAAGTAGAGATTTATATCCTTCAGAAATGGATAGAGACATGGCATTGCGTATAGTTCCCTAAAAGTTTTCTTTTTATCATTTTTTAAAAATCTGCTTTATCAGCACATTGGAAGTGATGGAAACCTTTTCAGTAAAGAGTGTGCTGACACACAGGCATTTGTAATGTAGTGTAAAGCCAATCTGCAGACTTCTTCTTTCATCTGCTGTGCTGTCTGTAATGTCTCCTTATTATTAAGAGTATATCACAAGAAAATTATTATCAAAGAGATAAGAGTTGCCTTTCATAGTTTTAATAATTTTAAGCAGGATAAGGATCATTTAGATGAAAGGAGACAGACTTCAGCAAAGAGGTATTTTCTCAAAGCAAGTTTTTTCATATTTCTGAGTCCAAACTATGATATTAAAGACGTAGATATAAGAATGTTTACTTTTCTAATTCAGCTTCTATATATATATATATATATATGTATATATCTCTATCAAAATATGATCTTCATTGTGATTATCAGATGAGTGTGGTAAGAAAGCATGTGATGACGATAGCACTTGCTTTGCATTTACACTGGCCAGTCTGGAATCAGTTTCTGCTGTACTTGATATGAAATCTTACAGTGCCTCAAAGCAAATTTAAAATAAATCATATTGAAGATTGCAAGTCAGGAGTAACTGATGTCACCTCAGATAATGCTGTTCTGAGCACTGAAGATGGATTTCTATTTCTAAAATCTATGCTAAGCATGTAAATTAATGATAATGCAAAGTTTGTGTGAAGTATTTTAACTTTGAAAATTGAATGCAGTCAACTTTTATAACCTTTCAGTGAGAATGTCCTCTCAACAACTGAAATTTGTGTGTAGCTCTTGTAACTTGGTCATGAACCTTCCTAACTTCTACTGAAAACTCCTACATCATAGAAAGTTCAGATAGAAAAGATTTTTTAGGTCACATGATTAATTTCCTTTCATTTGGCTACTGTCACTTGATTTCCATTGTGTATTTTCAGCTGTTCTCTCTAGCTGAAGAAGAAAGTAAGATTAAAGTATAAATAAAGTTTTTTATGGGTTGTGTGACCACACTTCCATGAAGATAAATTTATACTGTCATGGTGATACTGTTGTAAGTTTTGTCATGAAGACAACTCGTAAAGATTGCTTCTTTATCTCTTCTTCATGCTCCACCTGGCCTACATGGTAGAGTAAATTAAACGAAACTGAAAATAAAACATATGTGAATAGTGGGCTGGTAAGGAACTTGCATGGGTTCGTAGTCAGAAGCTTTCACTTTCAAGTAGTAAAATTACTCCAACTTCTAACTATATACACAGAGTGATCTACCATAGATAGCTTAGGATATTTAAAAACCACATCAAAAAGCAAGTTATGATCCCATTCAATATGAAAAGAAGCTAGTTGTTTATTTGCATACTTAGATATTGAAATACCTGTGGAAACCTCACTTTAAGAACAGTTCATTCTGTAGTGGCATATCCTCAGATTCCATGTTCTTGTTGTGGTTTTTTTGGTTGTGGTGTGGTTTTTTTTTTTTGTTTGTTTGTTTGTTTTTTTTTGTTTGTTTGTTTGTTTTTGGTTTTTTTTTTTTTTTTTTTTTTAAAGAAAAGCCCAGGAATTAGGCTTTACCTAAGTGCTGTCCATGCTCTGACCATCTGCACTGTGATACAGGATGCTGTGGATGGCATTGCATGTATGACTCTGGAAGACAATGCCACAGTTGGTAGCAAGCACAGACACAGCACAGTAAAAGCACTTTATTGCTGAGCTCACTTTATGAGTGTGACAACAATCCATAACTTGTTTTCGCTGAGAGGAATCTGGTGACCTTGGAATAGGGTGAAGCATGAACTAGTGAAATCATTTATCATTCTTACTGTGGAACAGTAAAATTTATGATACCAGCTGCTTTGGGCTCTATCTACTCCACAAGACTACTCATTGTTTCAAGGCACTGACCAAGAAGGTGAGCTTATTGTCATTCCAAGTTTAATTTCATTTTCTAGCTCTTGTTTCTGTTGTGGGTGTGTATGGCACACAATTTAGATAGTCCAGTTTCATCCTTTTTGAACTTTACCTGTCTTAGTTATGGAAGAATCCATTACCAGTAATCTGGGAAAAAGGTACAGAAAGAACCATGTTAAAGAAAACCAGTGTCAAGTCTGTACTGCTGGATAATAAAAACTGTGGTTTTCCTCAACAACTGCAACAGGTGCCCAAGTAGAGGTGGTTCCTTCCCTTTACTAATTCCAGTTCCTTGGAAGTGCAGGTGTTATCTTTGTTTCAGAATCATGATCTTATTCCTGAGTTTCCCATGCAAAGGTTTAAATTGAATATCATGATGTGTTTTAAAGCATTTTTTATGATTTCTTTTCACATATTTAACTACGACACTTTTTAAACCCGAGAACTGATTACAAAAAGTTTTGTTACCAAAGTCAGTAAAAGGCCACCCAAGTCGTTAACTTATTGTCTCAAAGAGATAGAAAGATAGATGTGATTTTAAGTGAATTATTTAGGCAGCCAAATATACATTTGGGCCATCAAAGAATAACATATAAAATATAAAACCTATTTCTTTGAAATTCTTGGAAAGCTGTGAACCAAATCAAAATAATAGTTTGGATAATGAACCAAGGCATTCAAGCATTTGGTGACATTGGAAAACATACCATTAAATAGGACAATGCACAGTGTATTTCACACTCTGTTCATCACAGATATTACATTTTTCATACAAATATGAGGACAGTCAAGCCAAAAGGCTTTCTTCCTTCCCCTAAATCAATAGAATAGGAACACGTTCTTTTAGTAGAAGAAGGCATCGGAGCCAGGAATGAACAATTTTTTCACATACTTATTTTTATTCAAAATGGAAAATTATTTTCAGGATGTTATCACCCTGAAAATAGTCTTCCAGTCCACAGGTAAAATTGGTATTGATCCCATTAAAAAACAGGGAATGCACTGCATGATCTGGAGTCATCCAAAGTCAGCAAAAAATAGATAAACATGCAGAAAGTTACTGTTTCTTTTCTAAGATGAAATAAATTGCTTTGAATAATCCAAAATAAACCTGCAGTGCTTTTATTGTGGAAAAGCCCCAAACAATCACTTGTAAAACAGGAAGGTAGAGAAAAAGGGTTTAGATAAATCTGAATATGCTGCAGTCTGTGTCTGTGTGAGCCTGTGGATGCTGAAGGATCAAGGCAAGGCCTCCATTTGCATTTAATCTCTTCACTGTCCACACACACACAGTAGGGTCTTCTACTCACAGAAAGCAGCTGTGTCCAGTCAAATCCTCCATTCCCAGCTGCTGTGCAAGGACATTATAGACAAGGAACTGACTTCTGAAGAAATTTATATTATATGATAAGAGAGTAAAGTGAAATTGATTTGGTACCTGGAGGGGGTTTTTGTGGGGTTTTTTTGGGGGGGGGGAGTTGGGGGTTTTTTTAGCTAAATTGCAGCATTTTTCTGAGTGAAAGTTGTTCTCATATGCTGGATTTTTGGAAAGTGATTAGTTGTGTTCATGTGGTTTTGAGAAGAGCCCCATTCACATCATGAAAACTCTAAGTGGTCTCCTTCTCAGAGAGAGAAAACAAATGAATATTTATGGACAGAACACAGTATTCTCAGTCCTAGAGGGTTAAGAGTTCACAGAGGAGACAGGATGGTGCAAGTTTTCATCATCTCTGTGCATGAGATTTCCCCTCTTAAATAAGACCTCAGGCTTGCCAGTCCCATACTTTCCAACCCGCTCTGCTCTATGCATACACCTTTAATAAAAGTAGGGAGAGAAATCAGGTGTTTTCCTATAGAACCAGTAAGAGAGAAATGATAAATGAATCACACTAATCCTGCAACAGAGATGAAATAATTCCAGAACTTGAAAAGTCTTCGCAGCATTCATGGCACCTCAAGTGTGTGACATTGTAGCCTTGTCTGTTCTGACACAGTTTATTGCCAGTTTTCCTCTTTAAATGCTATTTTGACAAATTTTTATTCAGTATCTTGCTTCAAAACAGTTTTTGGTAGCACAAGGATGAGTCACCAGTGCTGATAAATTCCAAAAAATTTTCTTTGAGATCCTAACTGAAAGAAACTCATTTAATATATGTTTTTAATGGAACTGCTACATCGCTGCTAATAACAAAATCTTGACAGACCGCTCCCAGTGGCTGTCCAGAACTTGCTTTATGACATACAAAGTTCCTTTGGGCCAGCCCTGAAGTATTGCCTGCAAATTTATCTGGTGATGTGCATTTTGGATCTGTGCAGTCCAGCCCAGTGTGAAATGCACTGACTGCTCTGTGCTTCTGTAAAACTTTTGCGACCCTTGAGGAGCAACCAAGCTGAGCATTTTATCATTTCTATATTTTCATTTGCTTGGAATTATTTGGACAAGTTTCTGGTTTTATATTCTGTGTTTTTCAATTTTCTGACCGTGGCATTTTTGTCACAATGGTTTGGGATTTTCAGACCTGTTTGTGTTGACCTACTGTTCCCAAAGACTTAAGATGAGCGAGGACAACTCTTATGAACGTGATACCTATTAAGTGTTGTCTTTTATCTCTTACATGGGAAACTGTTTTCAGATATGTAGTTATGGTTTTTACCAAGGGAAGTTAGAAGCCCTTTAGACCCTAAAAGACATCTGCTTTTTTTGGATCAAATCAGACAAAAAAAACCACCAAGAAAACACCAAAAAACCCCAAACAAACAACAACAACAAACCAAAACAAAAAAAAAACCCCAAACAAACAAAAGGAAGGAAATTCTGCATAGAATAAAAAGGAATTTGACTATAGTACCATGAGATAATAACAAGTATAATGCACTTTAAGCATACTGTGGAAGGTGCCCAAAAATTGTTTGAGAATATCTTGATAGGGAATTATTAATGCACCTAAAAAAGCTGGATTAAAGTGTCTCTTAACTTGCCCTGTTCCTATAGTACTGTGGGAACTCTAGAAATATAAAGCCTAGGACTGAAATTCCCTATCAAGCTGTGTGAAGGTGAATATTCACATTTGCTTTCCTATTTTTCAGCTATTGCTAATATTTATATTTTACACTGTCCCTGATTTGTGCCACCAGAGTTTATGCAAAACATGCACAAACTGTTTTGAAAATGTTGCTGAAGAGCAAGAGCTGCTTCTTGGGCAATTTCTTGGGGCACCTCTGTTAATCTTTCTAGAAAAGCAGGTTGGCTTTGGAGCATTCAGGTGGTGGTTGAAGAATTTTACTAAGGTAGGACTGACATCTTTGTCCTTTCAAGTACAGGTTAGGAGAAAAAGAGGCTGTGCTATCAATAAATATAAATTCATTTGTGTATGTGCACGAGCTGTTCACTCCAGCCTTGGAGATTTCTGGATGTCCATAGTTCAGGAAGAAAGCATGATGTTGATTTTCCACTGATTTTCCTTCCCCATCTGGGTAGT
The DNA here is from genome assembly GCF_003031625.1 of Empidonax traillii. NCBI lineage: Eukaryota > Metazoa > Chordata > Aves > Passeriformes > Tyrannidae > Empidonax > Empidonax traillii. Next base: position 208,830 of record NW_020955336.1, on the reverse strand, counting down.
CTCTTGGCAATGTCAAAGGCTAGAAAGGCATATGTTTAAGCACGTGATGAAAGATTATGTAAAAATGCAAAACCGAGCAGCTTTTCTAGTTATACAGTTAAAAAATAAACACAGGGTGTAGTCATCAAGTGTTACTGAACTGACGTGTTTGCTTGATGCAATTTAGCGACAAGAAAGGTGGATTATAATAGAATTATTTCATCATGAATGAGCTGCGGATCTAATTTACTAAGACACATGGAAGTTACAGCATGACAGCACAAAGACATGCTGCAGATACAGTACATAATCAGGGTTTTCAGGTGCTTTTATCTGTCAGTATGATTAAGCAATTTCATTATTTAAAGTTGTAATTAAGCCATCCATATTTTTGAAGCCCGTTGTGAAAATCAGTGTTACACACTACGAGTTTCAAGGCTACAAAAGCAGCTCACAGCCTGCATGCAAATTAGTTTGCAAACTCTTACGGTGTTGTCACAATGCAGCAGTGAATGTATAAGAACCATAGAAAGGTTCTTATTTGAAAGCTGGTTTTCTTCCTAGTGCAGTTATTTACTTGCACCCAGTAAGGCAAGAAAAAGGGATCCTCATTACAGGAATGCAGATCAGAGTGTGATGAAGCTCATCACTGATTATTTCAGCTCATTAGGCCACAGAGATTGCAGCAGGTTGTTCTGCCCAGCTGGTGCTGTGCAGAAGACACCCTAGGGCCTGTGTTTTTCTGAGGGCAATGGAGTTGCTTCTTATGGAATAGAGGTTGGTAGGCAGTAGGAAATAATATGATCTTACTGGGAAAACTTTCCTGGCCAATATCCAAAGCAGAATTAATGGCAAGAGGGAATCATTAGCACAGCTCAAGAGCAGGTGCTGGGTTGAGAAGAGCATGATATTAATAATGGGACGTTATGGCAAATGCAATAAAAGGGTAGATAACATTATGGTCAGATTCCAGTGCGCTCAGTCTGCCACGCTGAGAAAACTGAATGGAAATCTTCCATTTGCATGGTTGTCCATAAATCCAACTTGTTATTAGACTAGAAAACTGAAGCTTACAGAAATCAAATTGTTTGCTATTGAAATGTCCATTAAAAAGGAAGTGGAACTTAATCTACTAATCTGAAGTAGAACTTTACCTATTAATCTTCCCTTTCCATACTTTACCCACCAAATTTTATTTTCTTATATTTACTATTCAATTTGTGGTGCATGTACATGGTGCAACCTTGGTAAAGAAAGAGATGGACTTTATAGATCATCTTAAAATTCCTCCCAGCCTTATGTATGACTCTTTATGTAATGCCTAATATTCTAAAAATATATTATTATGGTTGTTAATGGTTTAGTAAAACTTATATCAGTAATTTGTCATTTGTCAGAGTAACCATATAAATAACTCCACTCCCAAGACTGTAGGAGTAATTTAGCTATAGTATGGATTTGTCAGTTCTCACTACACCACCTCCATAGATCATTGAAATCAATATTCTTATTTGCAGAACTCCTGGGATGCATTAGGAATGACTGTGGTGGGTAAACCAAATGTTTGATTTACATGATTTTGAAGAAAGATCAATTTTACTTTTCATGAAGAGCTCTACTTTTTAAAATATATGGACTGTCTTAAGACATAGATTTAAAAAACACTTTTTGCATTCACCAGGATTTCAGAAGAATTGATGTCTATTGGCCATATTGAACTTTTATGTTATTAGTGTGTTTATTTGCTGCAGAAAGTAAAAAATTCCTAAGGGCTACGTTAAGCAGCTGCAGAAATTATAAGCCAGTGCTTCCACAGGTGTGAATCTGTGCAGTTCTCACTGCTCCTGCACCGGCTGAGAATCTAAACCTTTGCTTCCCTACCAAATGAATATTCACTCTCTAAGAATAAAGGGAGCATCAGCAGCTTTTAAGTAAGATCAGAGTAACTGTAAAGGTTTTTAGTCCAATGCCACCATTTAAAAATGCAGTCTTCAGGTTGTGCTTGGAGCCGTGAGGTTTGCCAGAGCGTGACAAAGCCAGGATTACTTCAAAATTTAACATTAACCATCCTCTCAGCCCTGATTAGGTTACAAATAATTGTGAAACCATTTATAGTTTTGTAGTAGTATTAGTGCTGGCTGGAAAATGGAAATCCTTATGAATAATTTTGTGTCTTAAAAGCATTTTTTGCTTTAGAGTTGCATATTGTAAGCAGGAAATTAACCCTACAGAAGCTTCCTCGGCAGGCAAAAGCAGGATCCTCACTTGAATTTTTCATTGTCAGAAGTTGTTTTCAAATGGAAGTCTAAGTGCAATTTTAATGTTAGAAATTGTGACTTTATTGAATCATAATTTCATGAAAGTCCCTCACATTCTTTGGTATTATTATTGATAGGTGGGGTGGTTTTTAGTTTTAGGGTTTTTAAGTATTTGCGTCTTAAAGTCATAACAATCCTCCATCAGCAAGTAAATTTCCCAAAAGAAACATCCCTATGACACAGATGTTGCACAGAGTAGTGTATTACAACATAACTTCCAATTTTAAAATACCCTCACAGCAGTCAGTTAAGTTTCCCATTTACTCAAGCCTGCTCAAAACTAGACAAAAAGCTGCAGACTGATACTGCACAGATCTTCCCAGACCTGTGCTAGCGTTCTTCCAAATGGACAGTTAATGGATTCAAGACACTCAAGAGTTTTACTGCATTTTTTCAAGCAGTTAATCAGAGTCCAGGGTCTTGCTAAGTTATTTTCCAGTCTTACAATGGCTCTTTTATTACCAGTTCGGTCTTTTCCCTTTCAGTATTTTTATTCCAATTAACCTGTGGACTCAGATTTGTTCAGAGTAATTTACTGTTGTTGTTGTAATTGGATACATAGCCTGCATGGCATTTTTTATTCTTCCATAAGTGGCCTCACACTCTCACTGAGGCATCTCTGCCTACATCCCTGGATTTGGCTTCACTCCCAACAAGGGTTTGCTGTCAAGCTCCATGGCCAGCACAGAGACCCTGATTTCAAATTCAGTCTACATTTCCCATATGCTGAATATTTAACCAAATGTGGCTGATTTAATGAAGATTCTTGCAGTAACTTATCAGCTAAAGTCAACAGGAGAACTGGGATCACAGTTCAGTGTATTACAGCTCAAACAGAAAATTCTGTTATTAATCTGACTCTAGTGTGTGTGCAGTGGAAGACCATTGTGCTTTGTATGCAGAGGTGACAGGAAAGTCCAGTTTCCCTCAGGTATCTGCTATGAGGGACCTTGGTGAATGTCAGACTTGGAGTCCTTGTACTTCCTTTCTTTCACCGTCACTTTCTAGTTCAAGGGGACTAATTGTGTTTTGATTTCAGAAATACACAGCCCTGACCTGGCTTACAATTCACTTCTGGACTTTAAATATTTCAGCAGTTGCAGTGATTTCATGTCACGTAAGACTTCCATATTAATTACTTTGAATTTATTATAATGTACTTTATAGGAACAAATGAGATGTTTTGTCCTCAATATTCAGATTTTTTTCTTCTTTATTTTTTTTCTTTAAAAAAAGTTATTTATAGGTGTTTTAAAAATAATCACCTGAACTATTAAAAAAACCTGAAAGGCATATTTTTCACTGTTGTTTTTTTTTTTTCCTGAAGAACCTCTTGTGCCATTTCTAGCAATAGTAATTTCATTTTAAGAATATGTCTGCAATCCAGCAGCCATTTTCCATCAGCAAAACAGTGCTTCACAGGGAAAATTTCAGCCAGCTTAACTGTGAATACATGTTTGAACCTCGAAATAATTACTTTAATGAGATCCATAAAACTTAAAGGGTTTGTGCAACACTGATATTGAAAATTTCTTCCCACAGTCTGTTTGTTTCATGTCCCTAACGTCAACCCAGTACTATTCTGGGATGCAGACCCTCAATGCTGACTTGTTTCCTCCCATTAAAACACCAAGAACATGATCATGATTAGTACTGAAAGCAAGCTATATATTGACTAAATAACAGCATTCTCAGGCAAAGTCACAAATATAGCTGATAACTAATTACCTCAGTATGGTATATAACATGTAATCAGCCTGTCTGCAAAATGCCAGCTATGTAATTAAAGTCCCCCTTTCAGTAAAGAGACTATGCATAATATTTGGGTTGTATAATTTCCTGACTTATCCCTGAGTATAAATACACAAGTGTGGATATGCAACCATTCTTCACTTCACAGAAATTATTAAGGTGGCCAAATATGACTCACTGCAACCTTTTAGCTGCATTAAAAACAAAATACCCTTTGCTTTTCTCTGCATTATGTCCTAATTACCTGCTGGAACTGACTGACACTAATCCAACACTAATCTGAATGGAGAAGGAGCATCTATTTCTGATGTGTCTTTCTGCTGCTGTGGGTCCCTCCATCTCAGGCTGCAGCAATATTCAAAACTGTTATAGCGGTGGGTTCCATGGAATTCACACCAAGTGATTCTCTGGAGGCATTCTCTCAATTAAATGTGAGAGTTGTATAAGGGCAGAAATTCTTTCATCTCTGATTTGCACTGTGCACCTTCAACACAGCAAATACCTTTCAAGCAAACCACCTTTCCCAAAACTGGGGAAACTGTGAAAGGGGTTCAGTGCCTGTGTCAGCTCTGTCTTCCTTTGCTGAGTAGGTTTAAAGCAACCCTTGCAAGTAGTCTCATACTCTTCCTTCCAAGATAGGAAACCTTTGAAGAGGGATTTGCCAGGTGATGGCAAGCCTTTAAAGAGCCAGCAGTACCATTGCTTAAAGGAGAGCTCTCCAACCCAGGGGAGTATTCAGGAGGGCTTTCTTCTGTGTGCAGAATAACCTGGGAATCCTGGCATTTTCCAGATGGTAGGTGAGAACTGAGGTATCAAGTCTGAATATTTATTTAATGAATTAACGCCAGCACATAACACCTCCTGTGGGATTTGAATGGATACGGGGAGTCTAGTCCTTTGGTCTAACAAAGTGAGTGATGTGTGCAGGTGGGAATGTGTGAGATGGAGGAGACAGAAGGTCTCTTCAGAAAGTGTTTTGAGAGCTGAGCACAAATGTTTGCCCTCAAAAGCAAACAAACCCCAACCAGCCTGTTTTCTTTGTCTCTGGGGTCTAGTTTGCATTAATCACACCCTCTGCACCTTCGTAACATCCAAAGAACTGGCTGAACCAAGCACTGTCTTTGTTCAGACACCAGTAGCAAGGGAAGGATATATCATCCTATTTTGAACAGTGACAAACTCCTTTTTCTCAGTTTTGGAAAAGACATTAATAACGTAAAAACGTAAGACTAACGCAGTTTGAACTTCAGCATTATCCCTGATCTCTTTGGTAGCTTCCCATTGATGTGCTCATGAATGTAACGTGTACTGTTTGAAAACAAAACAGTTTCACTCTTTGTAAAAGAATTAATAGTCAAAATTCAAAAAAATTATTTGAAAACTCCAATAACATAATGTCAATCTGATATCAGGCCTCAAATGTGAAACAAATGAGGTCACTGGGCTCTTTCAGTTAGGTAAGAGGCCAAAGGATCTAGTGGTTTTCATATTTTTTCTTTAATGTTCTTATTTGTTAAGTAGTAAATGTGTTCTGTTTGTGTATAATTCTCATAGGCTATCTTCTGAAGTCTTTGCATTTTTTAATCTCTGATAATATATATAGATTTGGATATATCACATTTATAGTAGTTTCTGTAACGTGAAGAGATATTTAACAGAAAATTTATACTGACAAACCATAGTGTAGATCAATACCTGGCAGATATATATAAAAAAATCATAGAAACCCTTCAATTTAGGGGGCAGGAAATTAAGCTCATAATGTTTATTCTTGCTAAGATTTTGGTTGTTCTTTTCATTCCTCAGATTCAGGTAGATAATGGTTGATCTTAAAAAATGTTCCCATGTTTCATTATTAGGTAGAAAGTGCATTCATCTCAAAATATTGATCATTCTTTCTATTTGGAAAGAAGCAGTTTTCCACCCTGATAGGACCAAGGCAGTATTTTACTGAGCCTGACAAGCTGCAGCATTCGTAGTGGGAGGTATAATGCCTCTTTCTTCCCTTTCTTCTTTTCGGCTCTCCTCAGCAGTAGATTTCCCAGGGCAAATCCAAGCTGACAATGGCCAAGCTGCATTTCCAAAGCCAAGTCCTTTTCACTATCCTTAATAGTTGTATTTATTCTTTAATGTGTGTAGGTAACTCATTTTTTGAATGTTGGTATGAGCTGCAAATAAATGGCAGTAGCCATAATATTAACTGAGAGCCCCTCACAAAGACCATTAGTGTAACTTCCCCATTTAAAAGGGAAGACATTTGGAAGCAGTGAACGTGTCCTATAAAATGCTGGTTTGGGTTTGGCTGCTAAAAAGGTATGAATGGGTGGGATGATCTTTTGAATAAAATCGACAAAGAGCATAATTAAAGTTCCCACATTAATAGAACTGGGATATTATAATAATTTCCGTCCACAAATATTACATGTGCAGGAACTGATAAAATTCTAATCTTTGTTTTAAAAACCACGTAGAGTGTTTTTCTAGATCATCTTCTGGCTTTGGTAATAGAAGGAGCTTCCACTGGCCAAATATGGATTTACGAAGGAGAAAATCTTCCTTGCCAATACTGATTTTTCAAATGAACTTAAAACTTTTCTGAATAATTTTAAAGGAGTAAAAGGGAAGCTGGAGGTTTATTTGAAAACAGCACGTGGTATTGTTCTTTTAGCATTATTTAAGCACTTGTTAAAATCAGTTTTAGACTGTAGCTTGTGTTACTCGCTGATGTGAAGAAGGTGGTAATTGTAGAGCACGGACTTTTACAGTAGCAATGAGTTTGGTGGGTTCTGTATCTGTAGTTTTATTGTCTAGTGGCAAATAATGTGAATGAGATTTAAAATGTGGCAAAAATTCCTTTTATAAATTATTTGGGGTTTTTAACACAGATTTATGAACCTTTGTAATAACCTTTTTATTACACAGTATTTCAAATGAGTCCTCGTTCTCCTAAGTTTAGTGGCAGCCATTTGCATATTTACTCACCAAATATAGAAAACATCTGTTTTTGTAAGATGTTTGCCAGAACTCCCTATGTATATATATATTTCTGTATTTTTGAGCAGGAGTTGCAGAGGAGATGTCATGTGTTCTGTACTACCAGTGTATATTCAGGTCTGCGCAGCACTTGTTGACATTTTCTTGTCACTAAACGAGCTTTTGAAGATTTTCTGCTGATAAAAGCTAAAGAGACTGTCAGTCTCTTTGAAACTCTTCAAAGTAATATATTTTTTTCCTTGACTTTCTAGGGAATTTAGCTACCTATTTTATGAAGAGGAGACACACTTAAAATGCACAACCAACTTTCACACCTAAATTAAACAAAAGAAGTTATTGCCTCTTCATCTAGCCCCAGGTGGCTTGTGGCCTGTATACTTACTTTTAAAATCTATAAAGACAAGAGAGAAGGAGCTATAGGGATCAAAAATGGCATCTCTCAGTCAGAGAGATGAGAGAGCACATAACCAGTTGGTTATGGTTAGTTGAGTATGAGAAGCTGAGCAGAAATTGCCTCCTGTAGGTGTGGACAGTGTAGAGATTATCTACTGATAAACACTGCTATGTAAGTAGTTTACTTTTCATTTCATGCTGCTCTGTTGATGAATAAATGTGCAATTCAAAAATAATCATCTGTGTTTTCTGAAAGAGAAATGTTTTGGTTTAATGAGAATTCCAGATTGGAATAGATTCAGTGACCTCATGACCTGTTTGCAAATTTGGAGTAGCACTTTTGAGATCTGTGGAAGTTCAGTCATATGAGGAATATCAGGCAAAAAAACTTCATTTTACTATGGGTTCTTTTCTTTTAATTTTCTACCACCCTGTGTTTTATTTTGGTTTGGGAACTTCTTCTGAGTAGAATGCTCGTGGAAATGCATGCATTTATTGCAGTGTTATATTTGTTCTAATGAAGATTTTTAAATTTTTAGCCACTGTTAAAGGAATATTTAAAAAAATGCCAGGAAAGTCCAATGAATGGGGGCTTTTTTGTGTAAAATGAACATTTTCTGATACATAGTAAATACTTCTTCCTTAAGAGGAGGGCTAAACCCCAAAGTTACCTAATATTCCTTTGAGAGAGCATGGAAAGAGGGATGGCCCAATCCATATCGCCATGTTCAAATAGTGATAACTGGACTTATTTACAGGAGGTAGAGAGAGAAAGAGAGAGATTAATGGCCAGGAAAAGTGGCCTTACTGGTGAAGAATAGTCAACATGTTACTTCTGAATTTTATGAGTATTTCTTTATGGGATCATTGTTATAGTTTCTACAAATGATTTTACCTTCTATTAACTACCAAGACTTTGTTATTAGGTAGCTCAAGCAATATCAATAGTAACTTTATTTAATAGTATAGTTAAAAGGTACCAGTTTTCATTAGCTAGGTATCACTTCAGTAGTTTAGTTTCAATTTCAGCCCGTTATTAAATCCTTAGTTTCTGAAAACTTTTTATTTTATATGCTCTTATAGTTTTTCTTTTTTTTCTTTTTTTTTTTTTTTAACAGTTTTTAAATCAGTTTGTTCAGATACAAGCTGTGAAAGTGCCCTGAAGTCTTTACAGTTAGAATAGTGGATTTACAACTGGTAGAATACCACAAACTGGTTTGAGAAAATACTCACATTGGTACAAGCTCTTTGGAGTTTATTAATTTTAGTGATTATAGCACATTGCGTTTTTGAAAAAAAAATGTTCCCTTTTTATTTTAAAACTTTAGAAATACATAAATATTCTGCAACCTTGTTTTTAAATCTTTTTCACGTCAGGTTATAATACCCCCCCCCCCCAAAGTCTGTGTGTATATGTGCATATGCATATTTTTATATATCATACATTCATACATGTATTTGTAGCACTAAAAGCTGCAAAGAATGGCACCACTGAATTGTTTTTAACATACCCTTCCCCACCCACCTTCTCTCAGTCTTACAGTAAGGTAAAAGTCTTCAGGTTCAGTACAGAGTTGATGAGTGTCTTTTAAAAGTAAGACAGGGGAAGAATCTATCCAGGCAAACAGCCAGAGACATTTCAAATTAGAATGGTTTCTGATGGAAAAGGACCAGCAGTGTTGTCATGCAGGATCTCATCAGGGGACTGCAAAATAAAAAGCTGAGGGATGTCTTTGATTGTGATTTCATTCCCTGTCCTTTCTTTTTCTACGGTTAATGAATAGAAGTTTACCATGAGATTTTTTAAAATCCTTTCTGTTTTCACACACTGGAGGTTCATTTGCAGATGACTCAAATGTCATATGTGGTTGGAATTAAGTTGGCTTCATTAAGCGCTGGAATAATAGAGCGGATATTGTGATTACAAAAGGGGGCACAGGATGCCAAGATGAAAGGCAGTGATCTCCCTGCCTGGCAGAATGCCAGCAGCACGGCAAGACAACCTGCCCAACAGAGAGGTCAGCACTACAATTAACATCCTCCTCTAGCACGTAGGGCAGGGAGTTCAGACAAAACCAGATAGTACATCTTGGAAAACTCAAGAGTCAGATCTGTATACGTAGCTCTTTTAAACTGAGGATGATACCCAAATCACATTAAAACTAACTCACAGCAATGAAAAATTTACCCCAGTTGCCACAGGGGGACTTGTAGTGTCTGTGTTCAGCCTCTTTTTTAAATGAGACATTGGCTGTGTCTGCAAACCTCCAAATAAAACAGACTACAGAGTTCTACAAGATTCAGTTTTTATCTCAGGGAAATCAAAGATCAAAACATGTCTTACATCTGGTGCTAAATACAGACTCACCTCCTTTAGGTCCTTCTTCTCCTTCTGCATTCACGTGAGTGTACATGGAGAGGAAAGGGCTGAGGAGAGAGAAAAATAAATACTTTTATTTGTCACTACAAGGTAAATAAGAACTTCTGATTAAATACAACAAGGCATTTCCTATGCGAACATCAGTAGCTGTAAAGAAATATACTTGGTAAACATGCTATATAAATGTATTCCAGGAATTAAGTTTGGATAAATTGGTAGTCTTGGGGTATTTCTCAAGGGAAAAAAATTGTTAAAAGATGGAACTTCCCTCACCAAATTTTCTGATTTAATGGACACCCACAGTGCTGTTTGAGATACTAAATAAATCATACTGCATAACAAATTGCAGAACTCTAGGTATTCTAATCAAATATTTTATCCATATTTTCTTTAAAATACCAAACAAATCTTAGGGCTGTTTCCTAAAGAGTCTGTGTAAATTTTCTTTCTTAAGTGAAAGTAAATGTCTAAGTTGTGTAAACATTAAGCAGAAGAAAAAACATGGACTAGACAGTGAGTAAACAGTTGAAAATATCAGTTGTGATTAAATTTGTACTTATTTGCATATAGCATTTACTTGAGCAAAGTACATGAGAAAATACAGTATGTTTTTCTAATGAATAGCTTTCTAAACTATCAAACTCCATAGTTTATACTGAAGAAATGCTTCTTTTATAAGGTATACGAACTATAATTTTAAATCAATCATCATTAAGCTACATTATCTTTTCAAAGACTGAGATTTTAAGGGCAAAGAAGTGCTTCCCAATCCTTCACCTCCACTTCCTTTTTTTTTTTTCCAAATACACTATTGTGGAAAAACTTTATACTTCATTTTGTTTCCTAAATAAGGTGTCAGTTTAGTGACATCTAAAGAGAGTCACAGCCATCGTTGTCAGGGTCTCATATTGTCTGTAACGGGTACCTCGTTTAGGAGCTTGGACATGTGCCATGGTCAGTAGAGCCTTGAGACTGACATTCCTTTGGCTCTCCCCCACCTCAATATAATCCCAAGAGGTTTCTCTTCCTTTTGCCTGTGCAACCAGAGGTAGGAAATACAAGCTGAGTTTCTAGATTCCTCACCAAAAGTCTGTGAGGAAGCATTAACTCACTTAAGAGTTGCATAAGGAGCAGGGAAGTCTCTCTTTTGCTCCCTTCTCTGGTTAATGTTCTTCTTAGTTGAGGTCCCAGAAATAAGGAATTAATTTGCACAATGTTCAATCTGCTTTATTGTAGGACTGATCATACACAGTCCTTTACAAATGCAGATGTAGAAGAATGTTTATTTAATTTTCCAGGTTAACTCCCTGTGTATGAAGTTTAGATCACATCAGCATGTGTACTGGGGACATCCAACCTCCAGGACAGCTCCAATAGCTATGGAAAAGCTTCCTCTCAAAGGAGTAAAAATGACTCCACCCTATAAGCATTACTGCTAACAGCTGATTAGTAATGCTTATAGCAGTAGTAGATGCTTCAATCTCATCAGCATAAAAGCTGGTCCACAGCAAAGCAGGCTGGTTGGTTGGGGGTTTTTTACTTCCCTGGCACCAGCTGTCAGAATTCAGCAACTTGCTCAGAGAGACTCTGTGATCACATTTGGGCAGGGCGAAGGTTCAAACTGCAAGTTTTATGTGGAGATTAGGTGTGCAGCAATATTCTTACGGACAAGACACTGAACTGGTAGGTTCTGATGATGCTTTTTGATGTATCACCTGTTAACTGGTGGGGTATATTGATGCCTTCTTTTCCCATATACAGTATATTTTTCTTCCATCCTCCCTTAATTAACTACCTACATACTGTATCTATTGTCACTTCAGAGACATTGTATATTGATTTTACAGATGAGGAAAAAAGTGTCATGTGAAGGAGCTTCCAAAGGATAAATGTAGAACAGGAAGCCTGAAGAGACTATTTAAAAACAAACAAACAAAAAAATCCACCAAACCCAATCTAGTTCAGAATATAGATATTTTCAAGCTTTGTTTAAAATTGACTGAAGATGCTGTGGAGATGTGGAGATATTGGAGACGTATTTACAATCTGCACAGCTCCACTTAGTGGTCAAGAATATCCAGACCCTTTCCCACAGATATTTTAATCCTTTTCAGTTTAGCAATGCTTAGACTGAGTAAAGCCAAAACATCTGTTCTAATGAACAGAGCCTATTATTGAGGTAGAATAAATAATGCTACAAGATATAGTAATTTATATTCCTGGGTGGATTTGATTAGTCAGTGTTTGCACTTTGCTTTTTGTTTATTTCCAAAATAAACATATTCCCCAGAATGAATATGCTGGCATACTATACTGTAGCACAAAGCCAACCTCAAGTGCATATCTGTTGATTCTCCCAAAAACAAACTTTTACTATAAAGAGTACATGTTCCCTGCAGAAATAAATTGTTGTTCCTTATATCAGAAAACAGAAATGCACTAGGTAAGCCAGGCTCATCCTGAATATCAGAATTACATACTTGAAGTCTACAATTCTAGGACATTTTTAGCAGTGTATCATTTTTCTTGGTGGTGTTGGGATAATTTAAAAAAAAAGAAAAAAAAGAAAAAAAATCGCAGAAGTTTATAGACAATGAGAAAGGGAGCTTAAAAAAACTCAGCTGTGTAACTTATTTCCCTATATCACTTAATCAGCTTCTGCAGGTAGCTCAGCTACTGAAATTTAGGGCAAAGATTTATCAGAAGAAATCAACAGAAAGCAGCAGTTATAGCAAAAGCAGTGCCCCAAGGTACATTCTTTCCTTTTTTTACACTAACATGCCTTAATTGTAGAAGCCTGTGGATGAGAACTGACATTAGGAAAACAATTAAGATAATAAATGAGTTTCTAAAGGAACAGATAAAAGCTCATTCAATATCTTTAAAGATCCTGTTTCAGAGACAATCTTTAGAAACCCCAGAGAGGGAGAGCAGAGGCCTTTCTGTGCTCACCTGTGGGTTGCCTTCATGCCAGGCTCACCAGTCTTGTGCACAATGACTATAATGCTTAATATTTTTTGAATTTGCAAATGTAAATACACAACTTTTTTCTTTAAAAAAATTGCAAGTATATGTAATTTCTTCAGTTTTATTTGAAATCCACTGTCAATTGTTTCCAAATAAGTGTTTTCTTTAGGCTTCTCTGCTTACAGTGGCACTATTATTTAGGTCCCAATTCAAGCTGTAATGAAAGTCTTTCAAAACCTCCAGGTCTTTTCCTTTGAGCTCTGTTTGCAAACAGTGCAGTGCTTTCTCTCACTGTCCAAAATTATATAATAAAAATATTTTGTTATATCAAAATATATAAAAACCATACCAAAATCATTGGAACTAACAGAAGGAGAGCAGTGCCAAGTTTTGTAAAGGTTTACAAAGCTCTTTCAGAATCATTATTTTGGAGATGAAGAAAAAAAGCATGGTATTTTTTTTTAAACTCAAGATCATATCCCTCTCCCCATCCAAATACCATCCGTGTTCTGTGCTCTGAACCAGGGTCAGAGGTGCCAGGCTTTGAAGCAGAGTTACAAAGCATGTGGCTACGTTCAGAACAAGGCAGGGGGTTGACCTGAGGATTGTGGCTGGGTGGGTACTGCTAATGCCATTAAGCATAAGATCAAAGGGAGATTCCCTGCATTTGTTGTCTTGTTTAGTGAAGTGAGACAAAAATGCAGAGCCCGAGTTGTCTCTGTGTGTTTACAAAGTTATCGCAATGATGACTTACCCCAGCTCCACGGAGGAATGCTGGGAAATGAGGACACTGCTCTATGGTGGAAGGCTTTGGTATAAGGGCTGTACATGTTTTGAACAGGTGCACACAATGGGTTTGACTTGAAACGGAAAATTCTTTCAGAAAAGAAATCTTAGTGTAACTTGAAGTGTTTCCCACTCTGTTGATATTAGCCAAACCATGATGAAAGGAAAGTTGGAAAAGAGCCCTCCAGTTAGGATTGAAGCATTTTAGCATTTTCAAATGAAATTGTTTGTACTTTCACCTTGTTGCTTGTGGGTTTTTTTTATTTTATTTTCTCTTTTATTTCTGAAGGAGGTTTACAGTGGAAATATTGTGATTGATGTAAACCAATATTTTGGGATCTTTTTTTCTCCATAGAGAATTTAGTCTGTGGAATGGTTTATTTCTAAAATGGAATTTTAAAAATCTGTTTTGCAAAACAGTTCAGTTCTTATTCTCATGAGTCTCCCAGTTCACATTAACATTGAGGCATTAGCAGAAGAGAAGTACTTTAAAGCTGGCATTGGATAAGCAAAGGAAGTGGCTATGTCTGTAGGGTAGAGCATAGCAAGTTTTCAGAGGCCTTGCTTAGCCAGAATTTGTTCTGCCTCTACCAAGGCACAGGTTTTCCAAAAGCATAAAGGTAATTTGGAAGAGGACTTGCCTTCATGTTATGCAGTTACAAACACCTCCAATATGTGCACTTTGTGCAGTCCATCAGAGTAGCCAAAAGGGATGTGCAAATTTTATTCCTTACTCTCCAGACTTTTACTTCTCATCAAAGCTCGTATAAAGACAAACATCTTCTAATCTTTATGTGAAAAGAGTGCAAAATTCAAGGAAAGCCTTAAACATTTGTCATCCTTATAAGAGGATCTGATTCATACATGTCCATGTTGTCAACATCAATGACAAATGGCATCCAGTTTTTGAAAACATGGTGAAATGTACATGTAGAAAAAATGTCCACATAACCTCCTCAAAATATGTCATGAGAGGAGTTGGCTATGTAAGAAAATCATCACTTTTCAGACACAGAGACATCTTTGCACCTTTCAAGAACTTTTGAGGGGTTGGTTTTTCTTTTTCAAAATATGGCAGAGGAATATGGTGATAGTGTTGCTGCTGTACCTCATGGCCTGGTGGTTACATCAGTCACCTGCCACATAACAAGCATGAATTTTATGAATTTGAACCTTATTCCTGTGGCTAAGAGGCTTTGAATATCTCCCATCTTGAAAAAAAAAAGTCACATCAGAGTGACAGTGCTGCCCTTCTGTAATATTCTGCACAATGGTATTTATGGAATTAGAATTGTAATTTAGCTGGGAAGAGACATCACAGGAGGTCTGTGGGACAACCTCCTTCTCAAAACTGGGCCAGCTGTGAGCTTGGACCAGCCCTTGAAAAATCTCCAAGGATGGAAGCACACCCTCTCTGGGCAACCTGCCCCACTGCCTGAATGTCCACAAGCCTTACTTTATATCCAGCCTGAACCTGCTGGATTTCAATTTATATCCGGTCTGAACCTGCTGTGTTTGCAGTGAATGTCCCTGGTTTTCCAATCACTGCACACTTGGAAAAGCCTCTCTCTGGTAACTTCTCCCTCGGCACTGTGAGGCTGCTGTCA
This sequence comes from Empidonax traillii, assembly GCF_003031625.1. Taxonomy (NCBI): domain Eukaryota; kingdom Metazoa; phylum Chordata; class Aves; order Passeriformes; family Tyrannidae; genus Empidonax; species Empidonax traillii. The sequence continues at coordinate 193,654 of NW_020955336.1, read as the reverse complement.
CTGGCCCCCTAATGCTGCCCCACTCCAGGCTGAACAAGCCCATTTCCTTCAGCCTCTCCTCACATGGCAAGAGCTGACTATTTTTTTGGTTCTCCACTGAATTCACTCCAGTTTGTATGAGTATTTCTTATATAAAGGGGCCTAAAGTAGGCCCAGTTGTCTAATAAATGATGACTGAGGATAGAGGTGAGAGGTTCGGAGTGTGTTAAGAGGCTACAAAAGGCATCGAGAAGTGAACATGCTCTGTTCTTTAGAATTGGATTAAGATGTTTTCTTCAAACAAGTGCTTCAGACCACTTTTGTCAACCGAACAAGTGGTTCAGACCACTCAGGCAGAAGGGAGTTTGTGCCTCGTACCTGCAGTAAGTAGTGCTATTTACGGTAATCAGAGAGCTTCCTTTGCTTTCCTTTTCTCCTTGCTGCTTCTGTTGCGGATGTTTGAGTGTGTTCTGAGAACACTTGCTCAGCAGAGTCCCACAGGGCAGGAGATGGAAGCAGTGCCTGCTTTCCCAGCTCTAGAGGAATGCACTCACTGGGCAGCACTGGCAGACCATGCAGAGCTGTTGGTGTGGGCAGACTCAGGGGCTGCTGAAATTACTGAAGGGGCTCTCAGGGAGCCCATCAGAGGGTGGTGAGTGTGCACAGCTCCTCGCTGAGGCACTGGAACACTTTTGGAAGCACAGGTTGTCTTTGTGGATGTAGCCAGAGGTGAATGTTGCCCAAGCTGACCTGAGTGAGGCTAAATAGCTGTGCAGTGCATGTTCCCACGTGTGCATGGCAAGCCCTTCCATACAAAGCCAAAAAATGGGACATTTTGCAGACCAACAAAATCTACTGCTAAAGCACCATGTGCTTCTCAGACCAAAGTCCTTTGGTTTCATTCTGTTCCCAAACTTTTCAATATGAAACAGAAAAATCCCTGACTTTTTTTGTTAGAAGATGCTAAAAGCTTGAGACACCTACTATGTGAGATTTATAGGGAGTGTGTTTTTATCTGTTTCATAAAAGCATATCCCAATGCAATGGCTTGTAATCAGCACTAAGACTTCAGTCTTAATTCACTGTGATTTAATTAATATATTTGAGAGGCAGACACTGGCATGATAGAGTGATTAGAGCCATCCAGCAGTATTTGAAAGCCAAGCTTACTCATCTGTAATTTTTTTAATCTCATTGAGATAGCTTTATAAATTAGATATTTTTAATAAAGTTCTTACTTGAGAGCATTAAAATTTATTTGCCTGTATAGTATATTTTATAATTTTCTTTTCATGATTTCACTGCTTCATATTACGTTCTTTGCCACTGTGGAATACATGCAGGGAAAAAATTGGCTTCCTATGTTTAGAAGGTGAAGAAAGTGTCTGAAATGACAGCAGAACAAATAACACATCACAATTATTTATTTCATTATTTTGTTGCTTTTGAAATGACCAGCTGCTGAATGACTGGAATGTATTCCAGAGTTTTGAGGGAAATTTTTACTTTCTTGTAGAATATTTGATTTTACACTGGGACCCAGTACAGATACTGAAAGATCATTTGGTGGAATGCAGCAGAAAAAATAAAGTTAATAAATACTTTGTCTAGTATGGACATCCACAACTGGACAACTCCATTTTTCTTGGAAGCACTTGGGCACAGTTGCTGGAGGCTTGAATTGTGGAATTTACGTAATCTTCTGTTTCCAGGCAGCATTGTCTTTGAAAAATGAAAATGCCTAATGATCAGTCAATGGAGTAATTACATTATCATGTTCTTTGTGTTTAAAATGTCCAAAAATGTTTGGGTTTGCTGTATTAATGGGCTCTTGCTGTCATTAAATATGAGGAGGATTGCTCACTCACTGGGGTGCACTTGGGGCATCAAAAGTGCTGCAGTTTACGGTTGTAAAACAGAAATAGTGTCAAATATCAATACCTGTAGTTTTTGCTGTGCAGGGTCTCTCAAAATCAGTTGTATTGGTTGTTTTGTTTCATATAAAATGTCTGACACACGAGGCTGTGATGCATCACATGCTAATGATCAGGTCAGGAGACTTGGCATGCTGTTTTTCCTTGAAAGGGAGGGCTGCAGAATACTATACATGATTGCTGTTTGTTCAATAAAGTTTTCAGTCTTCCAATTTATTTACTTTCAATTTTGGTTTCAGTTCATTTAACCTTCAGAAAACATTTGTGCTGTCTGCTGCTTACAAAAGGAAGGCTGTAGCAGCCCCTTGCTGCATTTATCTCTTGCTGTGGAGCTATGATGTCTGCAGTAATAAATGTATCCATTTGAAATAGAAGTGATTAAGTGCTTGTTGAAACGTCTTCTGGAAAAAAACATTAGCTTTTGCTTTCAAAGGGCAGATATTGCAGCAGATAGCACTTAACCTGGCCAAGGACAAAGTGTTATGTTTATACATCACTTTTCTGCTTGCTTTTGTGAAACAGCAAGGATATCTGCATTCAAGCACTTTGATTTCTTAATACATCAAAACAAGTATATCTCCAGAATTGAAAATAGCATTTTGGTAACTGTTGCTTTGGTTTAAAAACAGCTCACCCATCCTACCAATTTGATATAGTTTATTCCTTTGAACTTTTCAATCTGCAAGATATAGCAAAGGAAAAAAAAATAATTGGGCAGACATTGATGTTTACACACTAGGCTCATCTTTAGAGGCTTGGATTCATCTAGGTCTACATTTCTGAACTAAAACTGAATTTGGCCATCTTGCACTAATCCCTGGTTGTCCAGCTCAGAAATTCATACGAGATTTGACTAATCTTGTCATGTTGAAAACATTTTGTAACTGTGACTGTTGCTTTTCAAAGCTGATGCGTGTCAGTGAAACCATATGTATCCTCATTTTCCCAAGTTTCTGTAAGAGAGCTTGAGGCCAAAATATGAAGTGAGGAGAAGATGTGAGTGTCCTGCCCAGATGAGTTGGACACAGGGACTGCTGGGCCATCTGTGTGTACACAGAGCACGGCTGAGCTGCAGCAGTCCTGGTGTCATAAGTTAATAATGGCAATCATTGATAAGAACTCATCAGTGTAGTGACCAAGTGCTATATATTTTCTTACTTAATGTGAAGCTCATAGGGATCTTCAGTAACTATGCTGATACATTCTAAGTATGTGTCTCTTACATAAAATTTTATGTCCTTAAAAGTAGATATAGACATTAAGAATCTGATACTGAAAATACCGAGCAAATACCAAATTGTATGATTTTTCTGTTTTATCCATATCTTATTTTCAGAGACTGTATTTTAAGATGCCTCTATATATCGCATTTATTCTTCAAGTATACAAGTATTTATTTATTTTATTCATTTTTTTTTTTAGGTTTCATTAATGTTAGAGATGTATAAATCACAATAATGTTATTTCTTTTCCATGAGTGACATTTTTAAACAATGCAATTAACAAAGCATATGGAATGTAACAATTAGTCACCGTAAGTGCTAAATAATATTTTTCTCGCATTCTGTCTTTCAGATATGTGATAAAGAGTGGCATTACTACATTGTCAATGTGGAGTTTCCTGTTGTTACCCTGTACATGGATGGAACCACATATGAACCTTACCTGGTAACCAACGACTGGCCCATCCACCCCTCCCACATTGCCATGCAGCTCACAGTCGGGGCTTGTTGGCAAGGTAATGTGACAGCAAATAATAGACAATAGAATTAGCTGTTCAGAATAAAAAATAATCTTATTTTTCTCTCTGATTGCATAGTAAATAAATTGCTAAAAGGCTGATGATATAAAACCAGAGGTAAATCCAGAGTTGTTAATGAATCAAATCCAACGATAAAGTGAACAGGGAATTAATAGGCTTTGCATTTTCATCACCTAAAGAAGTGTTGGATACAGTTTGTCTATTCTATGTGAAAGATTGTCTTCTATATCTTTTGTCTTCACTTCTTTTAGTTGTTTCCCTCGTTCTCTTGCTTCAAGCAAACTATCTAAATACTAAAAAACTTCAGCTATCTCTTTTCAGTCCCTGCCTCAAATTTCTTTCACTACTCATGGCTCAATCCTGTGCTCTTCACATTGGATGGACATTATCAGCAATTCGAGTAATTTAATTGATTCCCCCTGTTATAGACCAGAGGTAAAAGTGAGAGTAGAATAAATCAAAAAGTCCAACCCCATGAGCCACACTTTATGGGCCTTTGCTTAAATATTAGCCCCTTCTGTTTTCTACCCTTTGTAGTCCCACTGCTCTCATTCTTTCCTCATTGTCCTTATACCACTGTTTCTTTCTCTTTTTTTCTCTGTTTTCTGCCTTAAACCTGAAGTACTTTTCTTTTTCTGCCTGTCTGCTTTTGTAAAGTTACCTGCATTACTGATTTGCTATTTACACACTGTGTCTTGTTTTCATTTAAGACAAAGTATGAAGTGAATAAAACAGTAGAAGTAGGAAAAATGCTTTAACACAGATTGCTGTTCTTCCCGACTCTTTATGTTGTGTCACTTTCTCCATTATTACCTTCTCTGCCAGTTTGATCTCTGCTAATTTACGATATGTCATCTGCAAAATTCGAATATCTTATTCATGGCAGAGCTGTTCAGTGTAAATAGTACTAGAAATAAATCCACCTGTTGAATTGCAAACACCTTGGGGTAAAGATCCAATCTTTACTTTGATGATTGCATGCAGAATGAAGCCACACTAATCCTAAAAACAAGATTTGATAAGTTTAGAATATTGATCAGTGAGATGAGCATTATAAGAAGGTAGGCAAAATTAAAATAACCCCAAATATTTGGAAAGGTATAGACTAATTCTTGGCTAACTGGTATTTGCATATGTAGCGTTTTACCTCTTAGATGATCTTTCGTATAATGGAGTTTCTCATTGATGTTAAACATATAACTGAATACATTTAATTTTATTCTAGGGTGTTAATATTCTAAGGGAACTTTAATCGGTTTTTTGCTAAAAATACATAGTGAAGTATCTATCAAACTTTTCAGAAACCAGAACTTCTGTTTGGCCAGTATGAGGGATGAGTAGTTGACAGATATAAATTTGACTTGCATGAATTTTCTTTTAGTTGGATCTGGTTGATTTTTTCCTTAGGTAGTATTGGTGCAGCACTTTAAAATCAAAGTTCCAGAGTTATGAAATGCAAATGTCATTTGTAAATTCCGTTCTTTCCAGACATGAGCAAATGCCATAGAGGCTGTGAATAATGACTGAGTATTGCCTTCTGAAAAATCAGCATTTCTCAGTAGCTGTGCTAAAAATTTTTTATTTTAATCCCTTACTCTGTATGTATACCAGCTTCTTCTGCATAGGTCTACCTAAATATTATTGTGCATTGTTTGTATTACTTCTGTTCCTTATCTTCTTTCACTCATATGTTGTGTTTTTATCATTCTCTAATTGCAGTCCTTAGTGTTTTGGCCAGTTTTTTTCCCAGAAGTCTCAGTATTGGTGGGAAACCACTCCTTTGCCACAGTGCTGCAGCTGAATGCAACAACAGTAATCTTGTTCCCTTTGCATTTTTGTCTCTTATCTTAAATTGTCAAGAGAGGGAATTAAGGCAAAACTTCTCATAAATGCTTACAACACGTGTAGGGCACAGGCTATATTTAGTATTTAAGCTGCTAAATGAATAGAAAGTTGCAGTTGTTTTCAAACATTTTATCTTTGCCTTGAATAATTTGATGGCTTAGTGAATAACCATTCAGGATAAGATTCTTCTTCCTCTTTGGTGAAACACCTTATTTAAACTGCTGAAAATGCACCAACTGCTGCTGTTAATATTTACTGCCAGATTGTGTTATTGCTCTTTTAATAGTGAGAGAATTGGAACTAATGAAAAGTAGAAGCAGGTTTTTCACCTCATGAAAATGTCATGATTTAGCTGAGACAGTGTGCTAAAGATTCTGATAAACTGTCGTTTGTGAGGTAAAAAGAACTTTTAATGCTCATGTGAAATAAGATTTCAAGATACTGCTTTTGACAAAGCTTATCTTTTGATAAGTTTGTTTTGATCACCTCAAACAATTTTAAACGAATGGTGTGGAAAGTCACTTTGTTAATAAGATTCAGCATTTTATTTCAGTCTCTGTAATAGTAATTATTCAACATACAAAACTAATCTACTCCGTTCAAAATGATAGTTTTCAAAATCTGTATATTTCAGGAGAAAGGGACTCTGTCAAATAAGTAATTTGGTTGTAAATACTTTCTGTTAAACTGTTAACTAGGTATAGTACTTAGAATAATACATTTTTTCCAGTAAGAATAGTCTAAACAATTACAATTTCAAAACATTATAAAACTGCTTCACACCAATCTATGATTTATTTTAGTAAATGCAGAGATTTTGATGTCATAAGCCATTCATGGGGCTCCTTGTTACGAGGATATGAGGAGTTTCTAGCTCTGGTTTGCCAAGATTGCCTCCTTCCCTTTTCACCAAAGCACTGACACAACTAAATAAAGCAGAATAAGGAACGTTCCTTTTTTTTCTTCTTCTTCTTTTTTTTTTTTTTTTTTTTTTAACACACCAGTTCTGATTTGCTCACAACACAAAGTAAGTCATTGTAAGTGAGTGACTGTGGGGCAGCTTGAGAACTGGCAGGGAGCAGGAGGAGTGTATTTAGAGGACAGTAAAAAATCAAGGACAAGAAGAATTGTCATTTACTCCGTTAGCACTAATAGGAAAATCTGCCACTGCTATGAGGGGTTTACCCTTTCAAATATGAAATTTTTCCGTTCTGGTCGGGAAACTGGGAATGATTTCTTTAGGAGACTGAGTATCCTCCAAGTAAATCTCGTAACTCTTTCAGCCTTGGCCTTTTCATCACTTACACTGGTATTCCTCCTGAGGTTACATAGTGAGTATCCTATCTGCACCTCCTTCTTGCCTTTCTCACAGTTACATCATGCAGGAGTCTTAGGCATGGAAAGAGGATTCCTTTCTTCAAGATTATTATTTCCTATTATTAATAATTCAATGCCTGAGCAACTGTCTTCTGACTTTTATAGCCTTGTTTATAGCATCCATTACAAAAAGTTAGGTTAGTTTTTATTCCTACCTTCAGCTGTTCAAGTGAAATATAAAAGCAGTTTAAGTTCAGTGCTGTTCTCCTGACCATAACATGAAAACAAACCAAATGTGCAATCTCTCAGGCTTATGTGATGTATTTAAACTTTAGCTTATGATGTATTCACTGTAGCTTGGATTGGGTTTGGTTTTTTTATGTCAGCATTTAAGGTGAAATATGGAAATCTCTCCTACATATTTACCCTTGTCTTCACAATGTAAAAAGTGTGCCTGATACGTTTGTTCCTGATTTTATGCAAAATTTCTTTACATAATGTGAGATGAGTGCCAGGACTCTCCTAAAAGGAGGAAAAATTAGCCTTTTTCTGAAGAGCAGAGACAAGCAGAGAGTGAAGATAGCTGAATGAGCAGAAAGCCAGGCTTTAAAGGTGATAGAAGAGCACATTCCTAGGGTCTATCAGGCACTGGGTAAAGTTTACTGCAGCCCAGGAAGTCACCTAATCACCTGAAAACAAGCCCAGGGAGTAGTTTCCAGGTCTAATGACACAGTGGGCATGAGGTAAGTTGTACAGTTTGTTCTAGCATAATCAATCTAATTAAAATTAGGTGTTCTGGATGTTACTGTGGTATCATCTTCCTTTTTAACTTGAAAACCTTGGTTCTTTCTTCAGGGACCTCATTAAAGGGAAGATCTAAGCAGAGCTACCTCACTGATATAGGGTCCTTCACGATGGTTAGCATAGAGTGAATAGATTTTTAATTTTGGGTAGGTCATGTTTAATACTGCTATAAATTAGTGGGAGTAGTTTATTTGAGAGTGGGAGTTAAAGCATTATCTTTAGGCTAAACTTTGTGTTGGTTCAGTTACATGTGACCCAGGAGCAGTGAGAGCTACAAACAGAAACTTCTGGACCTGTTGCAGCCCATCTCCAGCCTTCAGACTTAGCAAATCCTGGCTTACTTTTAGCTGTGATTTCAGAGGTTAATACAGAGCTAAGTGAACTGGACTCTTACTGAACTAACTGAGGGCAAAAGTGAACAGTTTGGAGTGTTAGTGCAGCTCTTCCTGAAATTATGTCTTTATGTACGCTGGTAAAGTTTGACAGCTTTCTCTGCAGGTACTCAGGGTTAACTATATAACTTAATTTTAACATCTTTAAAATTTTGGTCTCACAGATGATTGTCAAGGATATGATTTTTATGTAGTTCAGGTTATCTAAAGCCAAAGTGCTGTTCTGTCTCTAACAGTGAAAAAAATTTTTTGCAAAATCACTCTTTCTCTTGGTATCTAAATGACAAAATTGACTTGATGCATGTGTGCTTCCCAGAACAAAAGAGCCACCAAAGAAAACATATACAGGAGAGGACTGTCCCAGGCTGAGCTTCAGTTCTCATTACTACGTCCTTCTTCTTTAGCAATAAAGATACTTTAGCTTTGCCCTTCTAGCTCAGGATTGTCAAGACCTTTTCAAACAGTAAGGAGGTAACACAGTTCTGCAGCAGGAAATACTCTTTCTCTATAAGGATAAAGTGTAGTATCAAGAGGGTGGTTGACACTTCCTCGGGTCACTTAAAAAAAATCTGCGTCACAGCAAAAATAGAATCAGACTTCCTGATCTACTACAAAATTGCTCTTATTCTCCCTTTTAGCTTTTGCAATCCTGTTTCATTCTCCTAAGCAGTACAAGCAAATCATTAGCTTATCCTGGAGCGTGCTTTACAAGAGCTTACCCTGGTAAGTTCTCCTCCGAGTTCATTGTTTTTGATTCAGTTTATCTGAGGACACAGCAAATGGACCCTTTTACAGAGTGAGAAATTTCTTCCATTAAACCAAGGTTTATAGGTTCCCACTCTGATCCCTTTATTGCTATACATTTGGTGGCAAAAGCAGACAAGAGAAGGGAACAAGTTACGTGATTTGGTAGTCTAATAATTTTTTGTACCACAGGCTGAAAACAGGCTTCCTCACGGCTTTCTCTGAAAAGATAAGGTCTGGAGTTCATACAAGGCATTTGGAGAGGGAAAGAGTTTATGTATCATTCTTAAAGCACTGTCAGGGAAGTAGTGACTCAAGTTAATGAGTTGTCACAAGGTTATGCTGTAGCTTACCATGGCTGTAAGTCACTGTTTCTAATAATGCCACTCATTTGAGAGTGCTGGAGCCTCACCGTGTAATTATGCTGGACTCAGTGCAGGGAAGGGGCTTCAGGAGAAGCCTGTCAACAGGCAAACTCTGTTATCATGGATACAACAGAGGGCTATTGTAGTTTCAGTTTTCTAGGTAATTTCTGGGTTTTATTCTATTTTTCTTTTGTATTCTCCTGTCACTTTCCTCTTTCTTTAACCTAGACTGGAAACCAGGTTTCTTACAATGTCCTTCTGTGAAGTAACCTTATTAACCTTGTATGCCAGCCCTCTGCTGACACAGAAATCACAAAGTACAGTCAGAGAACTGACTGACTATTTAAGGCAAGAAGAACCATAAAAGTTGGAGAGGGATCAGGCCAAGGAGACACAAATAAACTGGGCAGTGTTGCAGCCGCATGTATCATTCAACCTTGGACTTACCCCAGAAATTAAGATATTCAACAGATGAAGATAACCTTTCTTGTGCATCTGACACCAATGGATCCTGCCTTGGAGGCTGACATAGCTTGCACAAACCTGAGACTTCTCAGGAGTGATACAAGCAAATAAATTAATGTAAGACTGCCTAGGCAGATTTCAACATGATGTGATGCTGAACATCTCTGTACTGAGGCTTCCATAAGTACAGCAGTGTTCTTGCTGTATTGTCTTCATCAAAACAAAGATGGAGCAGATTCCTGTGCACTTCACAGACCTTTGCTGAATTTTAGCTGTTGTAGAAATACAAACAGATGTGGATGGTTTCGTTTAGGAGTGTGTTTTCTTGGAGAGCTGAATTTGCATTCAAATTTGTCACCAATTCAGCCTAGATATATGCCCCTTATCTAATTGAATTTCTGCAGGGAACACTATGCACCAGCACAAGAATGTTTTCTGGAGAATAGGAATATAGCTTTTTGGGCAACATTAGTGTCGCTTGGACTGCAATCTGCTCTGAGATATACGATTGTAACATTTTTCTATGATTGCCAGAATTTCCAACAGTTCCCCTGGAAATAACAAAAATGTATTGGCTTAATTTGGAGAGATTATAGAGGTTTTTTTCTTATCCTGAGAAAAATTATCTTCGATACTGTAAGTTATATTGCTTTTGATTTAAGGATCTATTGCACAGGGATAGGTCAGCATATGCATACTTTGGAGCAGGTAGCCCTTCGTGTTCTCTGTACTTGTCATATTTCAGATAATGCTTTAAAACCTAAAGCTGCCTGTGTGAGGTTGTCAGGTTATGAGCAAGGGCAGACTTAAATAGTGCCATGTTTGATGAGCAATTTCTGAGTAATTTTTATCCAAGCGATATAATAAAAAAAAAGAAGAAAAAACCAGAAAAAACAGTAAAACATTTTTGTGCTGAGAAGCTCTGGGAGTATAAAAACCCAAGTTACTAATTGGGACTTCTCCTGAAATCTGTGTTAGGTTTCATCATGTTTAACAGCCAATCTACTTATCGGGGAATTAAACCCAGCTCCCTAAACTGCCATAACAAAAAGATGGCATAAATTTGGAGGCTTGGAACTGAGGACTTTAGAGCCAGAATGTCTTGCAGCTGCTCCCAGATTCATTTCAGTCTTTATGTTGGGACCCTGAATAATCGATTGTTCTTTAATTATCTGGCTCAGTGTAGTAACCAGAGTCTATAATATCTTAAGAATCACATCTCAGTTGGAAGTTCTCTTGATTCATCATTTCCCATGCAAACCTCATTGGGCTTAGACTGCCCTGATAATTACTTGCTCATTATTGGGGTAGGGCAAAAGGCCTACAAAATCTGTGAGCTCAATAAAGTCACTTGTTTTGACATGCTTGATTGTTCTTTGGAGACTGGTGAGTGAATGCAAACAGCACATCTCTGGAGTCAAACCAACAACTCTAAAATCCAATGGTAATCAAATTCTGTCACACCTTATATCAACTCAATGCAAAATGAGAAACAGAAGTGTCATGGAAACAGTCTCTGCTTCATTAATGAGTGCACCTTAACCCCATGAAGTCTGAACCCTGAGACTCTTCCATTTCCCCTGGACTCTCCAATGTTATATCTATTGATGGTTCCTCTGGATGCCTCCCGCAGTCTGTCAACACCACCTTCCCTTTATGAAGGTTGAATTAATGCCAAAAAGCCAAAATCCATCCTCTTGTATCTGCCAGACTTTGGGAGTGGAGGTCTTTGCTGATTTAGATGGGAAAAGCAATGCACAATTTCATCATCAAGGTCTGAATAACACCGTGGCCTGTGTTGCCTCACAACTGTGATGGCGACCACAACATTTACATTTAAGGAATGGAAAAAACCCAGTAGCTTTGAATATTTCTCATGCAAGAACCTGTTATGAGAATCGGTGATGTTGTTCTATAGTGTAGTTTCAGTCTATTTTGTGTTACAGACATTAACTTAATTCCCTGACAGCAGGGAAGGTTCTGTTTTCCTCTCTTGGCCATATCATTCATCAAAGTCTTAACTACTTAACTGTCCCCCAAGACTTAGCACTCGCAGCATATTAATCCATAGTAATCAATAAACACAGAGCTGAGTGAAACACAACATGTAACACAGTTGAGGAGTGTGTTTTCTTATTCTCTCAGATCTTGGTAGCATCTCTGTGGAGGTGAGCTGTACATAAGCAGTATCTCATTTACAGGAAAGGACACAAAGACCCTGACAGCAAAAAAGTCCCATGGAACTTGCTGAGGCAGACCAGGTTAACTGCATGGCCTGACCTCTGGATAGAAACTGGAGATGCTGTGTTAGAAGTCACTGTGTCTTTCAGTGCACCTTGACAAAGAGAAGTAGAATAAATTTCAGGACACTGGGATTACCTCAAGGCTGTTATCACTTTGTTCTCTCAATTGTTGCTCCAGAGTCTTGTGTAATCTCTTTAGTTCATTATCCCTACAGTGTTGTTGCTTAGGCTGTATGGTGTCAGAACCAGGAGTTAAGTTCAAAGTGTCTCAAAGCAGTGAGAGCTGTTGGTAGTACCTTTTGTCTTTTCTTCAGTTGATTCTTAGCATGTGGTGACTTCAGTGCTGAGTCAAATCCAGACAGTGGAACTGAGCATCCTCCTGCCCAATGGAGCCAGTGGCTCTGAGCTGCCTGTCAGCTGTGTGGGAAGCTGCACAGGCATGAAATGAATCATGCTCAAGTTCAAAGGGTCTCTTTTTGAAAAATCAATATTTAGAAGAATTTGGATGATATTCTGTAAAAATATTACTAGGAGCATTAGGTACAGTTATGCACTGTGTTTAAACATGCAGTAGAATTGCTGTGTCCATGCTGGATTAAATATATTCATACTCATCTAATCTTAGGAGCTAAGAATTTTAGAGTGACTAAGATTTGGAGACTGGCCATCCTAGCTTCAATTTCTACCCACTGACAAGCTGAGGTCAAATACTCAAAGAATATTGGATTGCAGAAGCAGAAAGAAAGACAGCGTTCAAACATTAATATAGTAAAACCAAGTATGAATAAAACATTTTGTCAAAGCTAGAAAGCAGGATTGTAGGAAACTGGCTCTAGGCCATTCCTTCAATTTTAGAGTGAGCTTTGGTTTTTGCTTCCCAATTTTATTGCATTGGATTTTGTCCATTTGCAATCTAATAATTACTGGCGATTGGAACATCCCCCACTGAGCTGAAAGGTTCTGAAGTGCTGAGATAGAAGAATATCAAAATATCAACATGTTGCAATTACAAGCAGCTGTGAGAATAGTCAGATGTAATGAGCTCTGTTCACCTTCAAGGTTTAAATCGGCAGGTATGTAATTTTGTCTTTAGCACTGGTAAAAGGTGGAAGGCTTATTTAGCAGTCTGGGTTTTTTTTTCTAATAAAGTGTGAGATAGTATTCTGTCTTTAAGGGTTCTTGTTTTTTTCCTGTGGAAAAAGCTAGTGTTCACACTGCCCTGGATGAGCAGGCATGTCCTGTGTTTTACACATAATGGGGAGAAGAACACTAGGTTATGGTTAGTACTTCTGATAATAGCTAAAGTTCCAGAAAAAGGAGCAGCAATATTCACAGCCTACAGTGTTAGGTGGAAGATGGAAAGGAAAGTCCTTGTTTAGCCTGGCAAAGGGATGATATAGCTATATTTTGACAGCTCACATTCCCTGTTAGGAATAAATGTTCAAGTCTGTGGATCAGTGGCCATTGGAGTGGATTGTTTGTGGAGCCTCTGTCTTCAGAAGATTTTAGAACAGCTCAGGAAATTCTTGAGAATGGGTTAAGTGCAGCTGTTCCTGTCTTGGGGCTGGGGACAACCTGCATCCTCTCTCAGTGTCCCTGAAGTTGTTCCAGTGCAATTGTTCCGGCCCAAATCACTTGCCATAACTATGGCCATGGCTTTGCAGGTTTTCTCTACTCACATAATAGGAGACTGGCTACTCCCAGCTATTTTTCACTCATGTTTTCTTGAAATACTTGCTTAAAAAAAAAAAAAAAGTTGATAGCCTGAGACTGCTTATTTTGCATCTCCTCAGAACTATTAAAACCTACTGGCAGAATTACTGTAGGTCTCTAAATTTCAAAGCTCCAGGATTAATGTTGGTGTTTTAGCCTTGGAGCTTGCTGTTTTCACAATTCTGTTAGTGATATGAGAATGTGGAGCTTCAAAACACAGAATCCTTTTTCTTCTGAACATTCTTGACTGTTTTTTTTTTCTCTCCTTGTCTCCTTTTTAGGGAGAGATTTGGTGTTTGTTTTTTTAAATTTGGCTTACCTTTCTCTGTCCAGTTACATTGCTGCTGTATTAGTGGCAACATGTATTTTAAAGACAGTGTAACCAGATTAATATAACAAAATTTATGCTGAAAGGTAAGTGTCCCCATAATGCACTACCTATGTACCAAATAATTGTCTTGGTAAGTATCAGAAAGGCTGAAATTTAGTTGCTGCATATATTAAAGTTTCTATGAAACGTCAAGAAAATTCTGGGCAGAGAAAATTTTCTGTGTAATGGACAAATGAATGAGAGAGTGGAGAAGAATAATCTCCTGGGCACCTTCCTTTGGGGTAAAAAAAAAAGAAAGGCAGTTTATGCTGCAATGTTAAGAAAAAAAGAACAAACCCATCTACTTCTAAGAATAAAATGCCTGTTGGACATCTCTTTCCTCTCAGTACAACAGTGTATACTTTCTTCCCTATATAAAATAACTCTAGCTTTCTTTATAAAGCTTATCCTGCAGAGACAAGAAATGATGTTCAGGCTTTTAGGTAGGAACCTCAGCCTAAAGACAATTTGCCTCTTCATCTCTACTGTAACCTCAACTCACACACAAATCTCTGAGTTAAAAGTTCAAACTTGAGCTAACTTGCCTGGCAAAAACAGGTTGTTTGACACTAAAGCTACAAACTCTGTAGAGATGAGTTATCTACCAATTACAACAGCTTATCAACAGCTTAGCAACTGCTAATCCAATTAGCCTGCATGTCTCGCTGCTGTGTGGCTCCCTCAGTCCTCCTAGGCTCAAGGTAGGCAGTAATTCATATGCACTGTGAGATCTAACACCTGCAGGAAAGACAAGCTCTAAAAATTCTCCTGAAGGAGGATGAGTAAATCACTAAATGTCCCAAGAGTAATTTAGATGCTACGATCACTGGTGCAGGCAGTCTGTAATCACGTTTTATTGACAGCTCCTAAAGATCAGTGTTCCTTTGAAGCTGCCTGGAGTGAAGGCTGAAGGCTCTAACACAAGGTACAGTGACAAGACCAAATCTGGCACCAAATGAACCACTCTGGGCCAGGGGCAGCACTGTCAGCCTTTGAGTGAAGTGCTGTGCATTGGCCCACAGTCACTGCTGGAATTTACACCATATCCTGAGGGACAACTCGTTATAGGGAGTGTAAGGGAGTGTAGTAATTTGCTTTCACAGAGCCATGACTGAGAACTTCAGATACCTTTGCCTTTTTTCTCCAAAAAACATAGTAAGTAATCTTGTAATGGAATGCTTGCAAATAGTTTCTGTATAAATAAACATCGGACCTTAAGCATTTCTTTAACTGGTGTTTGATTACTTAAAGAAAGTCATCGATATATTTTTTAAAATTATGTGCTTCCTTGTACACATTTGGGAAGCTATGGTTTGTCTCAGAGTTTGTTGCTACAGCTTTATAAACACCTGAACATAGTCCTGGAAAAACAAGAACCTTAAAGACAGGCTTGCTACCAGGTACCACCCAACAACCCACAAAGACGTTCCATTTACCACAGGAAATGGGATCTCAAACACACTTGGCTAAAATGGATATAAATTCTCTAAATGTGTTGAAACATAAAGTGAATTGTTAGATGTGTGGTTTGTGCATTGGTATCAATAATCATTTTGTATTTGCTTTCTTGCAGGAGGTGAAGTCACCAAGCCCAGATTTGCTCAGTATTTCCATGGTAGCCTGGCCAGTCTTACTATCAGGCCAGGGAAAATTGAGAGTCAGAAAGTGATTTCCTGTTTGCAGGCCTGCAAGGAAGGTCTGGATATTAATTCTCTTGAGAGTCTTGGCCAAGGAATAAAGGTGAGAGATGAACTGACACCATCTTTGATAAAAATTTAGGTCTGATTTATGAAGTGGAGAGCCCAAGGTAGAGTATACACAGTACAAATGTACTCCCAGAAGCAATGTAATTTCCCATAAAATCATGCAAAGAAAAAGCAGAACAGTAGAAGGGCTGTGACACTGCAAAGAAAAATGTTTCCATTATTGCTAAGCTAGATGCTCAGAAAGTGAGGCACTGCTGATATTTCAGAGTCCCTATGAATTACCAGGTTGTGTTCTCATGCTTATTTTGGTAGTTTTACAGAAATAGACATGTTTCCAAAGATTTATTGAATTTTGATCTCAAGTAGTATTAAAACAGTTGAAAGCATAAGTCCCAATGAAATAGCGTTGAAAAATTCAGTGTGTTCAAAGAGCAAAACATTATGGTACGTGAAAATTGGACAATAAAAAACCTTAAAGTCAACAAAATTAAATTTATATATTTGCATATAAATCATTATCCACCTTCATTATGCATATGAATATCTTTATTGGTAATGTGGCACTTTTTCTAAGGTTGGAGAACAACAGAGGGAGGGAAATCCTGTTTCAATTGACATAGTGGCCAGACTACTTTGCATTCATTCAGACAAATTCTGTTCTCTGGATACATATGTAGGATCTTGGCTATAACTTCTGTAATTCTCATACGAGCTGCATTTTACTGGTACCATTGTTAGGTGACCAGTGTTCTTGTGCTTATTGTGTAAATGCTATTTCCTAGCAGACAGATACCATCTTCCAAAGGAGCTGAGCTTCAAATTCCAAACTGGGAAGTTACTTTGGCTGCCGGCTCTGCATCCTGTGAAACTGCACAGTGTGGTTTCAGTGTGGTGTTTTTCGGTGGGGAGGAAGGTTTGCTGTAACACTTGCTGCACAGCATGCAGGGGGAGTGCCACATGCTACATTTTATTAGCTAAACCTCTCATTGTATGAGATAGGAGGCTGACCTGAAATACACTCCAGTGTCTGTCTGGGTGATGGGTTGCAGCGTGTAGTATAGCTGATATGTTTTCTGAAAAGAGGGGTAAAAATGCAAATTGAAAGTGCAAAGGGAAGGAGGAGTTTTGCTGGCTCCAACTTTTATATATGAGCAAAACACCCCGAAGAATTGCTGTTTTATCATCCTTCCAAGGACATCATTAAGAATTTCACATTGCTGCTTCTCACAACAACGTGACACAGGGATAGATAAATCGTGTTTTTAAAAGGCAATGCATACAAGGAGCAGGTAGGGATTCCTGGAATCCAGGACTATATTCCCAACAGCAAGTTCTTTGCTGTTTTTTTTTTTACATGAACTACAGCAGTGTACACTCGGTCCATGGTGCCTGAAAGCACAGCAATTTCTCCACTATTGCATTCTGCAGCTTGACAATATTTGAGTCTTCTAGTTTCATGGGCTTGGAAAAATCCCTGTTCTACCACCCACTGCTGCTCCAGTGTGGGGGATTGGCTTCCTCACGGTACAGCAGCGGTGTGGGGAAAAGGAAGACGAGGGCTTGTTTTCTGCCTTTTCTTTCTTTTGCAAACCTTCAAAACACTTTCATTTTCTGAAATAGAGATGAGGCACAGTGGGTTTTTTAAAGTTACTGATTTGCTTTTACTACCTCGGCAAGCTCAACAGCAAGTGCAACAGCAGGAGGCAAACATGAAAGGCGCAGTCAGAGATAGATTGTGGTAGGGTTTCTTCTGGGGGCTGACAGAAAGAAGCTCAGATGAAAGCAGAGCAGTTGGCTTGACCTTGAGCAGAAAATTAGAGAGAAAGGTGTTCTGGTGTCAGAAATGAGCGTACCTGATCTCAGACAGGCACGTGTGACAGCTGCACAGGGGATGGGTTCTGTGGAGCTGTTTACATGATGCTTTGCAGATTCAGTGTTGGCAAACTGATGCTGGAAGGTGTTTCTGCTGGGCATTTGGGACTCATGAAGATTCACCCTTTAATCACCTCAGAAAGAGCAGTGCAACTGTGATACAGTTTCTGACACGATAGTCTTGGACGTTTTTGGTCTGCAGCCTAATTTTCAGATATCTGTAGCAGCCCTCAAAACCACTGTCTAAACTGTTGCTATTTTTAGCCTTTTTTAATGAGAAAGACAAAAATGGCTCAGTCTAGGGCTTTCTCCAGTCCTTTTGGCAGCATTCCAGCTGTTCTGGCAGCTAGAGTCTCCTTTTGCTAATTTTATTCTCTACTACTGCTAGCTTACAGAAAGGAAAAAGAAGTGTATGCAGGCTGTGACTCATGTTAGTTCTTCTCTTTGTTAAAAAATACCCTTCAGTGTATTATGACCTTCTTGCACAAGCTTTAAACCCAGTCCTCCATGTTCTGTTCGCCAGAGAGCCCTGAGCTTCATTCTGTTCTTCACAGTCTGTTTGATCTCTTGCTTTTTAACCTTTCTTGTTGTAAGGAAGTGTAGGCAGACCTTGTCTGTATATAATAGAACGTGTTCATATAATCAATATCCAGCTTCAGGAAGGGACTACACGTGAGAAAAGGGTGCATTTCTTTGTGTTTTGTGCTGACAACAGTAGGGTACAAAATCAAGGGGGTTAAGCTGGTTTTCTCTGCAATGCAGATGATTTGCTGAACCAATTAACAAACAAAAAAATGGAATCAGAATTAATTATGATGAAGAGAAAAATCAATCCTTTGTTATGTCACAATAGTAGCAAAGTTCCTTGGTCAGCAAGGCTGTTTTGTGTTCAGTGCAATGGACTAGAGAAGGTTCAGGGCTACAAGAGCAGCCATTGACTTTGCAGGGTTTGTTGGCTCAAATGAACAGCTGGCTTTGTGCAAGCAGCAGCTCCATCTTAAATCATGACACCTTTATTGATCATGAGACAGAACTGAGAATCCCCTTTATTGTGTCTGACATTAATGAAGATGTAGGAGGCAAATGTTATAATTGTTTTGTTCATTCATGTTGAAATATATCTCAGAAAGGTAGCCCAAGGTAAAGCCACACAGAAAGCAGCCAAAATATGCTCCTGCATGCTAGTCTGGTTCAAGCCAATGTTTTTATATGGGGGATGTGTTTTACCTAAAAAGATTACATAGTAATAATAATCGTGGTGGTAAGGTGAGGTTTTGAGCTCTATAGAGGTCAAGAATATACAGTATCAAAAATTGCTGCAGAAATAGTATCAGCAAAGTTGATAAGGCTGGGCAAAAACCAGGAAATTGGGATTAATTTACTACAAAATTATTGTAACAGTGGTTCTTCAGATATGAAACAGATGGCTTATACAAGTCCATGTTTTAGGGAACAACATGTGGGTTCAGCCAACAATAGCTATTAAGATATTTTTTTCTTACATCATTAGATCTTAAACTTATGCCTGTGCAGTGTTCCTTAAAAATGTCTTATTTTGTACTCTGTACCTGGTACCTTAAATACTAATTAGGTGTATTTCTCCTAGTATCACTTCAACCCTTCTCAGTCAGTCCTTGTCATGGAAGGAGATGACATTGAGAATATAAATCAAGCTCTCCGAAAGGTCTCATACATCAACTCCAGACAGTTCCCTACTGCAGGCATACGGCGTCTCAAAGTCTCATCTAAAGTCCAGTAAGTTATACTTCAGCTGAATCGATTAGATTAGGAATATTTTTAATGAATTACTTTTTTCTTTGGGCATGTAAAAGGAAAGAATTTTGGCTAAATTAAAATGGTAAATCATACTGGTTTGTTGTTGAGCATAAAGGTTTAATCTAATTTACTTTTATGCCAATTCACATGGTGGTTTTCTTTGGATATTATCCTTTTAAGGAACCTTTCTTGTTAGTGTAATGTACTTGCATTCTGTTTATAATTTGGAACATATAGTCTGGACTGAATGCATTTATGGCGTTCATATTTACTTTTCATTTTAAACCTTTATAGTTCCTTCTGAGATAGGTAGAGCCGTGACTTTTAAAAGCAGGCCTACTACATCTAACAGCATGGGATTCGCACCTTTACTTGGAATAGTCTGTCTGTCTGTCTGTCTCCTCATATGCCTGCTGTCACTGAAATACTGGTGGTGTTAAACAGGAATCTATGTCCTTCCATTTTTGTGCAGCAACGGTGCCAGAACCTGCTCAATAATGTTTACAGTTCTACATGTCCAGGGAGCCACTCCTGGGCTCCCCTGGGGCACATCTCTGGCACGAACAGTTGTACAGTGCAGGGAGAGCAGGTCTAGAGTGAAAATAAACATCACTTCTGTGGACTCTCACCTGCTGTGTGCACAGTTCTCACTAAGTACCGGGCTTAGTCCAGCACTGTGGGCTGACCAAACAGTTTATAGAGCATTTTCTGATGCAGTTTCACTGGAATCAGTCCAGTTTGCACACTCCAAGGCTGCCTCAAGCCCTGTGCCAGGATGAAATAAGTTAGAATTTGTCAGGGGATTCAATCCCAAAGCACAGTGCTGATTCAGATGAAAGGCTGGTACAGGAACCTTTTCTCCCTTGCAAATGCTGGAGGATGCCAGAAAGAGTTCATGATGGGACCAATTTAAATGGATAATTAGGCCCTTTTATTCACATGTGACAAGATAACCATATTATATTCATTAGATATCACTTTCAGAATTTAATGTTAGGTTTACTGTAGTTATCACCTAATTATTTTTTAACTATTCACTACTCTTGTTAAATGTCAGTTAAACATCAAAATGTCATTCTCATGGTACCCTTATGAAAGACTGAGCTTGTCTCTGCATAATTTCGGTAGTTGTCAAGGTGGGAGGGGATTAGGGGAACAGAGCTGTTCCTCTCCCTGCTGGCCAATGGACATGGTGGGACAGGTGTGTGTCCCTGCTTGTGGCAGTGTCTCAGGGTGGAAGAGACCGGTCCGAGAGCCCCCAGGTGGGGATTGGGCAGTGCAAGCGCCACACACCTCTGATGTGCAATGTGTTACAAGCAGTTAATGAGTAATATTTTTTTTTCAGGTGTTTTGGTGAAGATGTCTGCATTAATATCCCAGATATAGATGCCTATGTAATGGTGTTTCAGGCCAATGAGCCCAAGATTACAATAACTGGGATGGATCACTTTGCTAGACCAGCTGCACAGTTTGAAAGTGAAAGAGGTGTTATTTTGTTACCTGACATCAGGATTGTCAGCACAGTCACTAAAATGGAGCATCCACTGGACTTAAAAGAACACGACCGAGGTTTGTGTCTTTCTTTTAAATGTTATTATTTATTCTGTAACATGAGCCCTTGTATTTTTTAAGGGATAGGGCAAACAACTCATGCAAAGGAAGTAAGTTCACCCAGATTAGTTTGAGCAATGTTAGGCCACAGTAATGATGTACTGAAGAAATCCAATTAAATACACTGGAAAATGTGTTAAGTAGTGACAGATCAAAATCTGTTTCAAAAAACCAGATTTTACATTTAGTGTCTTCCCTAGTTCAAAATTAATCTTTTCCACTCTTCATATTCTGTTGAAAAACTTATTTTTATTAGAATCTCTCTATTTGTAACACAATTTTGTTAATTGTATTGATAAAGTGAAAAGCAGTAATTGGATGAAAGTTGAATTTTTAGTCTGTTCTTATGTTTGCAGCTCTGATACTGACTTGTGGGTGATACTTGAGAAGGTAATCTTGTGCTTCAGTTTCCCAACTGTAAAATGTAAATATAATAATTTTAAAATATGTTTTTCAATGATGACAGTTTATTCTAATGCTGAGCAATGTGTGTATTATTATTACTCAAGGCTGGGTGAATGATCAAAAGTATAAATCGGGCTTAAAATAATTGTCTAGAAAGGAATCTTCCTTTTGGATGCTTGTGTGCAAGGTAAATGAAAGGTCTAGTAATCTAAGGAATCATTCTAAGCAGTATTTGTTGGACTTAACTAAGCAGTAACTAGGTGTACAGCTCTGGGGAAGATAAAATCGGTGATGATTTACAGGTTTAGGGGCATGGATTTCCTGAAGCCTGAAAATTTGGATTGGATCTGCATTTTTGAGTAGGTTAGAGCTGTGCCTAGAGATCAGATACCCAAATTCACTGTACTAGGAGTAAGGAATCTAGGGTGGAGCCTTTTCTGTCTGTGCCTTTCTTCCCCATCACCCTCTACAATGAGATGCACAAAATGGGCAGTGAATTCCAAGACTGCAGGGTCTGTGTCTGCAGTGCCCTCAGGGAGCTGGGTAAGCAGTCTTGCCACACGCTCTGTGCTAAATTGATCAGATAATTTAACTGAGAACTTGATACATTTCTCTTTTTCCAGCGACAGAATTATTTTTTTCCTCGTACATACTGAAGGATAGTCAGTTTATAACTTCATTTCTTTAAGTCACACAACACAGGTTCTTGCCATTTCTGATAATACCCTGCTCTTGGATACATGGCCATGTCTTTGTAATGCAAATTCTTTATGGGCCATAGAGAATCGTTCAAGCAAGCATAGATATATTTGATGTGTATTTTTCCTGTTTAGTTTTCCTTGAGAAAAAAAATGAATGTGTGGCATCAGGTTGGTATTGATACAGTATTAAAAAGCAGAATTGTTTACATGAATTTATTTCCAAGATCAAATTTCAGTTTTCTATTTCCAGTGATGCTCTTGGATGCCTTTCATTACAGAGCAATATATTTTCTGTCTATCTCACTAGATATTTGTAGGCCTTCATCGTCCTGGCACCAGAACAGACGAGACATTTCCCTTGATTTGTTTCAAGTATCCTGTATTTACTATCAGCAAAAAACAGTTCAGATATCTTTGCAAAAATTGAAAGCCCTGATGCAAAGCACATAAAATGACTGAGCTGTTCTGTAATCGTTTATCTTCTTCTCCCTCTTTTTTTCATGGTATGTGCCGTGGGTTCCCAGCTGATAAGCCAGTGATAGTAGAGGAAATGCTCCACAACTTGGATTTCTGTGATGTTTTGGTCATGGGTGCAGAACTAGATCCTGAACAAGAGTGTTTAGAACTGGATCACGTGGAGCTCCAAGGAAAACATCTAGATGCCACAAATTCCACAGCAGGATATTCAATCTATGGTATGTTCATTGAATTTGCTTTCCCTTATTTTGTCACACCAATTATATTACTGGAATGAAAACACTAATATGTAAGAAATTAGACAGAAATCTGTGATTTACTAGCTGTAAAATATTCCAAGAGGGACTGCATCTCAAAAAAGCACAGACACTTCTTGATCTCTGGGTGTGCTGTGTTTATCTTCTGGAATCTCAGCATCCCTCCTGCTACTCCCCAAATAAGGAAAATGGCATCACTGCTTTCTTTAAATGTGGGGTTCTTGTGGACCATCACAGAATCACATAGAATTAAATCGGTTGCCTGGGAGACATGTGGGAATGAGGAGATTCCTTCTGTACAGTGCTGGTAATTCACTGGCCAGTTTTTTCTTTTTTTTTTTTAAGTAATTTATTTTATATCTTTGCTACTGTATTTCTCCTTCTCCATTATGGCCCTACATTCACTTCCAAAAAACTCTTCTCACATAGTCCAGGATCAGCCAGAGGCTCTGTCAGGGAGTATTTGACGCTCTCTCATTTTCAGATCATTCTGCCAACTTTCATAATTGCTGTGAGCGTTTGGTCTCTTCTGTTCCATGGCCTCCCCTTGAGCCTGTCCCTGCTCTGCCCTCCCTGCAGGTGTGGACAGCATGTTCAACTACGAGCAGGTTCTGCGGCAGATCCGGTACCGAAACTGGGACACCACTGCCACCTTCGACAGGAAGTTCAGGGTCAAGTGCTCTGAACTAAACGGGCGTTACATGAGCAATGAATTCAACTTGGAGGTAAGCAATTATTCAGTCAAGCTTTCCTGTCCAGCACTGAGGCTGAGCACTGGCCTCAGCTTCAGCAGGGTGGTGTTTTCTTTAAAGTATGTTGAGTGATTGACAGGCTCTGGTAAGTGTAACCAAAAAGAGAAAAAAGTGCTAAGTTCCATTCAAATAGGAAGTCGACTTCTGTGGGAATTCCTCAGTGTGGGTCTCTATCATGCTGTGAATTGAGGAGATGACCCTTCTCTCAGACTCCACTAACACAGAGAATTACTCCTGTTACACCGAATGCTTTGGATCCACTCCCCAGACATGGTCAGTAACCACAAGAATTTTTAGATGCCTCTCTTGAGTCCTTGTGTGCTGGTTTTAAGGCCAGTGCAACACAGTGGCTCAGGGACTGAGATTACTGCTGGTTCACCTCAGCAGGACTCTTGGACCTGTTATGAAGAACTCTCTTATCCAGCCTAGAGCCCAGACAACAAGTTACCACAGGAAAGGGCAGGGCCTTCTTAGCAATAGAGTCAAAACTTGTTAGTTGTCTTTATAAGCAATTATTAACTTAATAATTGTAAATAAATGAAGGTTTTACATGTGTTGTTTAGATAGTACTTAAAAGCTAATTAGTATATATAGAAAAAAAAGTCATTACTTATCCAGACAGGTAAGTCAATAAAGTCCTGTTCTGTACCACTTCATAGTGATCAGCTAGCAATGTTAGAATGCATTGTTCATGATAGAAATTGGAAATATATCAGGCTGTGTATTTTTTACTGGCATAAAAAGAGTTATTTTGGCCTTTAAGATCTATGTAATAATGCTCCTATCTGCTCATGAACTTCACACTTCAATGTAATATACAGAGCCGGCAGGCTTGGAATATAAAACACTTTTAGTATCTGATCCCTTATTTTTCTCTTGTACCAGGTTAATATTCTACACAGCTCCAACTCCAACTTCATGGACCATGTAAATCATATGATAGTACAACCACAATTTCTCCAATCTGTTCAGCAGCCTGAGGGGAGTGTAAGTGCTGTTCACAACTCAGGTATGTGACACCTTTACAGAGACTGCTCATCATGATTCAGGTATGTCAGTGTTTCCCTTGTGAGCCAGCCTGGGCAACAAACAAAAGCCCTGAGGTCCAGAGTTACAGCTTGGAAAACCTCACAGAGACTGTTCCACAGGTGTGAAAGGAGGTAACGTTGAATTCTATTCTGTCATTAAAACCTGGTATCCTTTTTTAAGGTCTTCATTAATGGTTTTGTACTCTGACCCACACAGTTAATAAAATGTCTTGCTTCTACTATTAAGTGGTATGAAGGGTGATATTTATGCTCATATTGTCTTTGTTCATCTGAATTTCCATGGTGTATTAATTTCTGTCCACTCTTTTCTAAACAAAAGGAAGAAAGGTTTGTATTATTTTTTTAAATATATAATTGCCTCAGTGGCTCTGTTAGCTGCTGTCAAGACCTCAGCCAGAAGCTCTCTGGAGAGAAGATAGGTTCACCCAGCCATGTGCAGTGGGCATTAACCTGTATTAAATACAGAATTTAAAATATATTTTTAAAATATATATGAAATCTGGAACCTTTTCAATAAAGTTAAACCCAGGGCTGAGACACCTCTTTAAAGGTTTGATTCTAAAATCCTTTTAGCTGAATGATACATATGTAAAGAAGTAAAGCTGATGTAAAGTCTAGGTGGTTATAAGTAATTATATACAGATATGCTTAGAAGATTACTGTATTTTTCTTTACACTTGTACAGGCAGTTCACTAAAATGAAACCGATTTTTTACTAAATAAACTGTTGCAAACTAGTTCTTTAACGTTCTGTTCTGATTTTAGACTTCCATTCCTTTGGGCAGGGCAAGGTGATAGAATGGGTTAAAGAACTACTATAGCTGCTGGAACTGCAGTACCTCAGGAGCAAGGGAACACAGAAAGTGGCAGCACTTCTCCACTAACCTATTTCTGGAGCTGATATGTGCTAGTTCAGAGAGATTTCTTCCTCTGGCTAGGTGGAGGCAGAGGCTTCTCAGAGTGCAACCAAACAGTGAGGAACAATGTCTTGAATCCTCAGGAGTCTCCCAGGAAGGTTGTAACACAGGCAAATATAGTGGCAATGCATTATTTTATTTCTTGGAGGACGAGATTCAAATCACAGTGTAAGTGTTTGAAACCTTTATAAGCTTTGAGATGCACATTTTCTCCCAAGCGAAGTTGATGCCTCAACTGTTATCAGAAGGGGCCAAAATGTGGGTAAGAGAAGGGCACCTTATTGCAAAAGCACTTGTTCTGAAACCAATGTGTTCTGCTCTGATTGAATACTTGTCTTCTGTAGTGAAGTGGCTCAAAGAACAAATGGTAGGCATGCTCACTTTTTAGCTATGATTTATAATGCTCATTATAAGATATCTGTAAACACCATTCCTGTATGCTCTGCCTTAGTAGGTGGGCACTTGTCAACGCTTTCAGTAGCCCCAGGCACATGGCAGATGGCTGTCCTGATCCTCAGTGCAAGGGAAGAAATGCCGTGGGTTAAAAATTGACAGTGTATTTAGCGGGGTTTAGGCCATTTGTTCCACAAACGTGAAGTTTTTCCCACCTTTTGTTGCAGTTGTTCCAAGCGTGGCCACCATTGTGATCATAATCTGTGTGAGCATCCTCATCTTCGTCATAACCTTGGGCGTGTATCGGATCCGCACGGCTCACCAGCACGGCTCTGCCGACCACGAGGGAAGCAAAGACAACGAGATGGATTGGGATGATTCCGCTCTGACCATCACCGTCAACCCCATGGAGGTACATACCTGAGGCACAGGGTTAGATCATGGCACTGCCAGCAGGCACTGCCTGGGATGGTAGCTAATGTGAGCACTAATTCATTGAAAGGAGAGGAAATGATTAGAGTTGAAAGAAACTGATGTTGATGGCTTAAAATTTGGTAGCATGACTAACAAAGATATCGGTTATTGACATTCTATTCCTCTTACATTAGTTTTTGAATATTTGCTACTGAATCATACCAAATTTGATGCCTCATAGTCACGTAATGATGGAAATCTGATTTTCCCAGGATGTTAGCATTTCTAAATGTGGACTACATGCTCATATTCTCACAGCCACTGATTAGCAAGAAAATACCTTTCTCCCACTGTCTCTCTCTCGTTTCTTTAAATGTACTGTAGAAATATGAAAAGCCTCACCAGACAGAAGAGGAGAGTGAGGAAGAAGACATAGAAGATGAAGAGGAAGACACAACCAGTGCTGAATCAGATGAAAGTGAAGAGGAGGAGGAAGAAGAGGAGGAAGAGGAAGTGGTTGTCCAAAAGGGAGACAGACAGAATGCCACCAGGCAAGCGCAGCTGGAGTGGGATGATTCAACACTCCCATACTAACAGCCCACCAGCCACATCACACTTTTGTAACAGCCAATACAATGGTTTTTCAGAGTCTATGAATGCATTGACAGGATTTGAACTGCTGCTTGCCTATAACTGTTCTGCCTAAAATGATCTTATTGTAGTAATTGGCAATGATAGAACAGATCCTTTTCTTACAAAGTCTGGAGAAAACATGGTACAAACCTACTGGCCTACCCAGTAATAATAAAGTAACTAGAACCTGATCTGTTAGCAAGCATAGTTCTGATTTCCTATTTCTGTACTACAGATATGTGACAAAAGTCCTGTCACTTGACCCATACAGGTTTTTGCCTTTGTTTGTTGGGGTTTTTTTTCATACAAGAGAGATTTCAGCTTGTTATGAAGAATTACTTGTATGGGTCCAAATAACAGTTACCAATTGACTTCACATTCCTACAGGTATAAATAGTAATCCACCTCCAAATTGGGGCAGAGTTTTAGCACTACAGGGGATAGAGACTGAATTCCATTTGTTGTCTTGTCCTGCCTTCTTGGATTTAACTGTCTCTTACAAGGGAATATCTAGGACCTCACATGGAATGCATGTGTGCCTATGTAGAAGTGGACTGTGGATTTTTTTAGGCATGCTGTCAGACCCTCAAGAGAGGGATTTTTATCCAGCCCACCAACAGAAATTTAAGAGAGTTTAATAAAACCAGCAACAAGGGGCTGCTGAAGGTTCAAAAAAACCCAACAAAACAAAATCCAAAAAACATCCAACTCATTCTGTGTCCACAGACTCAGCGATATGATCTTATGCAAACTGTAAATTCTAATGGGATTGATTCACTGAAAATCTGTAGAGCTGCTCATTAGTTATGGATTGAGCAATTTGCAGCAAATCGATGCTTTAAACCGTCTGTCTCGTAAAATCATTAGCTTGCTGCAGCATCACACTGAAGTAGTGGAAAATAAGTGACCCCATTATTCCATAGCTATGTATGGCTGGGATTTAAACAATTATTTTAGATGAGGAAAATGTTCCCTTTTGTTTAGTGAATGCCAGCTGGAATTCCTGTGTGACTACAAAACATTATGCCCTATTTCTTCTGTACCCCTCCCCACCTATAGTGGCACAAAAGAAAGGAACAACATACACAACTGTCAGCTCTCTTTTGTGCTCATAATTCTCCCTTATTTCTTCCTCCTGAAGCCATTTATGTTGAGAAAAGGTTTTATAAAGTAGAACAAGGAGAAATAAAACCTGCCTGGAACCAAAATAATTGAAAACGAAAACTAAACTCTTAAGAGGTTGAGAGAGTATTTTAGTTTGTTATGGTAACACAGCATATTTTTCTTAAACACTGTTTAAAAAGTTAAAAAAAAAAAAAAAAAAAAAAAAAAAAAAAAAAAAAAAAAAAAAAAAAAAAAAAAAAAAAAAAAAAAAAAAAAAAAGCAAAGCTACGTACAATGTGTTGATAAGTCTGTGTGGTGTGTTTTTTGTCCCCTTTCCTTAAGTACCTTTGCATCTTTGACTGCTCTGCATCCCAAATGCTGCAGCACTTGCTAGGAAAACTGCTCTAATGCATAGAAACAAAATGGCATGGAAGAGAATGCTGCTTAGTGGCTTGTCTGGTCTGTTGTTTTTTTTTTTTTCCTTAAATACTTCATTTACAATTTCATCACTGACTTTTGCTTTTGTAATTTGCTGTTGAGAATGAGCTGCTTCCTCGGCTCCTCTCGCCCAGAGAAACAAGCAGTCTTACCACAATAGGACCTTCCTGAGCACCCCTGAGTGGTAGTTGGTGTTGCAAAGAGTAAATGGAGCAATCTTTGGGGTATCCATCCCCCTCAATACTAAATTATCAGCAGCTCCTGAATATCTTGGAATACAGAGAATATATTGTGGGTTTGGGGGTTCTTTTAATTCCAGTTTTTGCTTCTAATAGTTGAAGGGAAATATTGACAGCAACTAGTCCCTGTAGTTTAATTAGTAGAAAGTAAATGAAAAAAACTCTATATTAAATTTAAAATTAGAGATCTTCAATGATTTTATTTGTTGTGCCAACAGTCATGTTGTCATGTGACTGTTAAGACTGGCAGTACAGGAATTTTCTTATGTTAGCAGTCGTGTTTCATTTTTATTCTCTCAGATGTATTAAACTTACTTAGAAGAATATTTGCAGAATCAAGCCCACATAAATACAATTTATCTGCAGGAATGACAACTCTAAAAATATCCAAAATTTCTATTTAATAAAAGATTAATATTAACATTTCTGAATATCCTGAACTAAAATTTTATGTTAGATCATTTCCTAGCACCCTACTGTCCTAAATCTTTTCCTAGTGTTAATTTTTGTTAGTGACATGAAGCAGGCTCTTCGTGGTGCTTGTTATCAGAGCATATCAGCAAATCTTTCTGCTCAGAAAAAAAAATATTTAAAATTAAAAGTAGATATTTAAAGGTCAATTTCAGATTTAAAACTGGATTTAAATTATTTTAGGTCTCTCTTATTCCTGATTATTATTATTGTTTTTTTTAATCATAGCAAACCTTAGGGCAACTTGAAAACAGCAATGTACAACCTTACTGACAGCCTTTAATTATTTTATATGTTTGTTTGAATTCATCAGTGTGTTTCTCCATCTAATAGACTTTTATCTTTTTGTTACTGGGAGCAAATCTTTTCAGGTTGTACTCATACATTACACAAGAAGCAAACAAAGTATTTTCTCTACTGTAAATAAACCTACATTTTTAAACCTAAGCAAAGTAATACAGGCATTTGTGTTATCACTAAAATTTGGTTTGCAATAAGATATTCAGCAAACTAAAATGTTTTACTGTACTTATTTTAGATAACTCATTGGAGTGCATTATGCAGTTTTTTCATTCAAATAAACAGAAAAATCCTTTTCACAAAATGTTAGTGAGAAAGAGATACTTGTTCACAAAATGAACCCTAGAATATTTGTATAACAAACAGTGACAGCAGTGGCTTCCTGAGCAAAAGCCTACTTATAGAAAAATCAGAGAAATATCACTTTTGCTAAAACAATTTTAACAATATTTCCTCCCCTTCATGAATTATTTTTGGACGCAAACTACTTGCTTAAAAAAAATAAACCAAAACAAAAACCCAAGAAACCAGAACACATACACATATGTGTGCATACATACACACACATAGGGTTTTTCCCCCTAATCAAAAGCCAAAAGTCTCTCCCTTCCTTTGGAAGAAGTGTTTAGAATTGTAAAATCACTGAGGTTGGAGAAGAACTCTTAGGTCATGGAGCCCAACCATTAACCCAACACTGCAAAGCCCACCACCTACCCATGTCCCCAAGGAGCCACCCCTGCCCTGAACAGCCCCTTCTAATGTCTGACAACCCTTTTAAGGAGGAAATTTTCCCTAATATCCAATCTAAACCTCCCCGGCACAACTTAAGGCTGTTTCCCCTTGTCCTGTCACTTGTTACCTGGGAGAAGAGACCGACACCCACCTGGCTATAAACTCCTTTCAGGTGGTTGTAGAGAGCAAGAAGGTCAACCCTGAGCCTCCTTCCCCAGCTCCATTCCCTCCTCTGGGCTCACTCCAGCACCTCAATGTCGTGAGGTGAATTTTTTTTACAGTAGCAATAAACAAGTGTATCCGGAGAAAACATTTTTGAAGAGGTACCCATAATACAGGAATCTGTGACAGCACAGGTCTAAAATGACATCACATCAATAATGCCTCTAAATCTTTAAAATTCTAATCTAAGGCTGGGAAAAGCTGCAAAACCTGCAAATGCAAATTCCAGATGGTGATATATGATGTTGTCTGAATTAATATAACTGCCTAAGTGGCCATTCATGATTAATACCTCTCATTTCTTTTTTTTTTTTTTTCACTTCTACCCCCTCCACAGGTGTTTTATCTTTGCCAGTAAACCTTAAAATGCACAGTTGTCAAGGTTAATCTCAATATTTACTACATTGGCTGACACTAGTTCAAATCAGAAATAGACGTAGGGTTTAGTACTAATTAAAATAAACTGTTGCTATTTGTTCATTCAAACAGGTAATAATATCCTGCAGTGGTGGTAGGACTGCTTTTTACCTGGGGATGATCTCCCTTGCCAAGGGCTAATGGGAAGGAGCAGTTTATTTCCATTTCTGGCATGTTGTGGTGCTGAGCTTGCTTGTGCACCATCCTGACTTCATTCTGGAAGAAAATAAGATTCAGAAAGGATCAGAGGGTTATAAATTTCCTCCTGTGGGGATGAAATCCACCATCTCCATTGCAGGAGCTGTCCCTGCCTGACCTTAAACTGAAAATAATGGCACTGGAGATCAGTAGCCCCAGGTGAAGGACTGGTCAGAGGGTAATGCAGTAGCAGCCCTAAGTTCTCTTTGGCAAAGCCTTTTAAGCCTTGCACCTATTTTGTGTCTCAGCTGTCTCTTTCCCTGACCTGTAATGTGAGAGGCAGCTTTAACCTTTTACCTGGTAGGGATCCCAGCACTCTGGGACACACCACTTCCTCCTCTGAAAGTTTTGGTGCCAGCACACACAGCACTCACTCCAACTCCAACTCCAACCCTCCCTGCTTGGCAGAACAGGGGAATGGAAGATTGTACTGGGGTGACAGCAGGTAAAGGGCCGGTGGGACTGAGCTGCTCCTGGAATACAGATTAGAATACAAAAGTTAAGGATGTTTGCAAAAACATATGGATACTTAGAGAAGGAGAGGAAATAAAACTTGAGTATATCTCCAGGACTTCCTCTTCCCTTAATGCTGACTATGTGAATGAATGAATGAATAGCTTAAAAACGGATATCCCCGCTGAGACTGGGGATATCCTGGTATCATCAAGTTCTGCCCTGATAAAATTACTGAATAAAAACTGTGGAATTATTTGGGGGAGCCTGAAAGTGCAGTAGACTCATCTAGATATTTTTCTTACTTTTGATCACAAGTCTTGGGATTAACGCACCTCTGGGTGATCCCTATAGCTGCTGACCTTCACTGAGCAACTGCTTAAAGAAGTTCTCTAGCAGCTGGGCAGATCTAAGGAGATAGGAGAAAAAAAACAAGCAAACAAGAAAAAACAAATATCAAAAAGATTGTCAAAGAAGACAGCAGAAATAAAACCATCTTTTAAGAAGTCACTAATCTTATTCCTATTAATTGTGCATGATGCTGTGCTATATAAGTATAATCTTCCTCAAGCTTCTGCCAGTATCACAAAATAACATGAGATTTTTCCCTCCTCAGGCACAGATAGGCTTTGTTCATGCCACAGCCTCATTGCCCACAGAGTCTGCAAACCTCCCAGTGTAAAAGTGCCACTGCAAACAGCTGTAAGAGTGACAGCTGCCCTGTCCCTGAAAGATCTTGGTGTTCCCACAGAAACCAACACTCCCATGCTTATGCCCAAACCGTGCAACACTTTGTAATAGAAAATAAATACTTTTTACAGCACTCAGAGGCAAATAATAATCCCGTAAGATCTTTGTACATTTGGGTCAAATGGTTTTTTTAAAAATAAATAACGACATAACAAGCAGTGTGGGGAGTGATGTAAACTGGAATGTATCAGGTTCCCTAATGCTGCATGTTTCAGATTTCCAGTGAAGGAGATGTCAGTCTCAGATGAACCAATGAAAGTTTGTGTATCCAGTGATCAGGCTTTGCTTTAGCTCTAGGTTGTTAGTCTCTCCTAGAATCCAGCTTCTTTTTTTTTTTTTTTTGTTAGTATAGAGAATAAATACACAAAGAATAAAGATGACCACTAAAGTTACAGCAGAGCAAAACTCACACTCTCTTAATGCATTGAATCTCAAGAAATATTTCTGCTAAACATATAAGGAAAATTACTCCAGTGATATCTATCTATCCCAGGAAGTAATTATACTTCATTACCTTTGCGGGAGTAGCAAGGTTCAATCCTAGTATACTTTGGTTTTGTTTTTCCCTAAAGAGGACATAATCATAAAATAAAAAAGCCAAATCCTTGAACAGCACAAAAGTGAAAGGGAAGCAAGGTCCTTAATTTCATAAACTTCAGTCTAACAAAGGGGTTTAAAACAATAATTCTAGCCCACATCACTGAAGCTTAGCAGAATAAAATTAATCCAGAAGGTTTTTTTTATGTTCATAATTTCATTCCTAGTGATGAAAAGGCAGGTACCAGATCAGGTAACCTTTTTCCCTAGAGGCATTTTGCTGCCTTTTGAGTAGGTATCAACAGGTATTCGGTAGTTACAGTTTCCATGTCTCTGCTGGCACATAGGAATAGTGATCCTGACATCCTTCACAAAGCGCTGTGAGCCCTGTAGATGAAAAGCATCATCAAAAAGCTTGGTGGTGTTATGGTTCAATAATTCTCTTGCAGCTCTGCTCATAGCCCTCATTGTGGAGCATGTGCAAAAGGAATGACACAATGGTTACAGTCAAGAACCTTGGGCTGGCGCTTCATTAGTTATGGCCTATAAAGAAACTCTCTCAATAGCGTGAAGGACTACAAACATTGAAGCACTGCAAACATTAAAACAGAGTTCAGGAAAAGCCCTCATTCCTATTTTCAGCACTGTGTGGAAATTGTGCATTCATCAGCTGTTGAAGCTACATGGCTGTGTATTGTCATTATTTATGTCTGTGCTGAGAACAAAGGAGCAGGAGGATTTTTTTCCCAGCTAAGTACATTGTGCAGTAAAAGAGTTCAGCTTTCCCTAGGCAAGGTGCATAAAGCCTGCCAGACGCAGAGAGAGGCTGTCTCCAAATACAGAACAAAGGTTTTACAACCATATTCTATTCTCATGCTTTAGAAGCCCAGAAAATTTCATGGGAGTAAAAAGGTTTTCTGCAGTCCTACCTGTTCTTTTTGTATAAATCTGGATGCAGTTTTGGGTGTTCAGAGGCATTTAACTTCCTGATTGGATATAAAGTTCTTTCAAGTGTCTTTAGGTGTATTAAGCCATAAATCCATTTTTGGCAGAAGGTTCAGGATATCCTAAGGGAAAAAAAAAAAAAGAAAGAAAAATATTATTAAAATTACACTATTTTTTTTCTTTCTATTGCTGCCTCCCCTAAATATATAAACAGATACAAAAGATTTGCTCAGACAACCCTAACCAAGTCTGTGACTAAATAACATTCTAAACCAGTACTGAAATTGTCTTGTCTACAATCTTCTTAATGTGCTCATGTATAGCCAAGAAGGTGGATGGTTGTTTTAGCTGGGCAGGCTCTTTGGAATGTGGAATGGGTCAGTTCTTTTATAAAATCAAGTTGTTATTTTGGTTAGAGTGAACAAGAAAGTAGAATAGAATACCACGTGAATAACAGAAAGAGTTAAAGTTTACAGCTGGTGTGAAAAAAGTTGGAATTTAATCTTGTAGAAAAAAAAAGAGACATTAAAAGCATGAGTGTCAAATGGTAAGAAAAAAAAACACACGTCCAGAACTACAGCTATCAGAATGAACAAGAAAGGGAATGAATATGGGATGTTGAAGGGTTCTGAGATGACATACATGTATATGCACACACATATATATATATATATATATTTTTAAAAATCACCTACTTAATCCCACCATGGAGGTGGTCATTGTGGTAACGAACTAGAACCTCCAGTTATTTAGCATGGTTATAATTGTGGATAGCTGCCTCCTTAGTTACAGTTACATAACCTTCAGCAGAGCTGGGGAGGCAGCAAGACTGGGAGAGTTGTTGCTACATTGTGCGTACATTAAAGCAGGAAATTTTGGGGCCAAGAAGGGCCCCTGGGAGTCTGGGGCAAAACATTCTGTCTGCTGTGACTCAAATTCAAGGGTACAGTTACCACACATTTTAATTTGAGGCAAGAAGTGGAGCTTTTGGACACAGATAGCTGTGCTGATTACTTTTAGAGATTTCCCACGATCAGCATACTCTGTAGGCTGAGAGAGAACTGGGGACACCCAGGACAGACTGTACTACATATTGTAAACACCCTTAAGTAAACTTTTTGTGCAGATACAAATTTCCTAAGTGACCACATAGTTAAGACTCTTGATTTTTGAAAATAGACATAATACAAAAAGATTTCAAGGATAATGATTGTCCCTGAACAAATTCGAGAGCTGAAGTTATTACCTTCGTTCTCAGGCTCGGCTGTTGGCACCTTTATTGGCTTCTCCACAAACTGATCTGAAAATGTGAGCTGCATCTGAAACGAGATGAGAGTATTAAAAATTCTTGAGAATCCTGAGAATTCTTGAGAATCTTGAGTAAATTCCTGATTGTGGTTAACAGGCAGTTCTGAACAAAGGGTCATCACAACAGGGATAGAAAGATATACCACAGTGGGTTATTGCTTTGCAGAGTAATACACAGTAGGGTTAGGCTTCCTAAGAACTATTTCATCTAAACTTCAGAGCATTTAGAAGTTGCTTCTAGACTCATAAAATCCTAGAAATCAAGATTAGTAGACAGAAAAAGTAGTGCAGTATTATTATGCTAACAGTGCAGAATTGTTCCCTAGAATATATTTTCTAGTGTTAGGGGTGGGGGTACTTCAACCTGCTTAAATGTTTCTAATCCTGAGGCTCCTACTGCTTCCCTTAGGAGATTGTTCTAGAGTCTATTAGAATTCATCACTAGAAAGCTTTTCCTGAAAATGAATTTAAATAATCCCTTTTGTAATTTTTATCTCATTAGTCCCAGTTATACCCTTTTGCACCACTCTAAATAATTCCTCTAACCATGATTTATATCCTTTGAATATTTTTAGATAGTAATCAAGTTCGTTGCCTTTGGTCATTTATTAGAGACGCTGTGAATCCCTCCTTGTCCCAAATCATTCTTTCAGTCTCGTATTTCTTACCTTTTCATGAAACATCATTAATACAAAAACTAAACCCTTGGTATTTCCTTAAATTAGTCACGGTCAGTTCACTCTGTTAAGTGCTCTGTGTTGGTGTGTGTCACTGCATAGGTTGTCAAAGGTTAAAAAAATAAATTGAAACCTAATTTTTTAAAAAATCTTTTCTGTAATCTATGGATGAGTTCTCATTATATGAATTTGGCAGTGTCTTTTATGTCGATATGATTTAACAAAGCCAACCAATAAATGCTGGAGCCAACCAAACAATAATACAAAGTTGTAATTTGTTAAAAATGAGATTGCTATCATTAATGTAAAAACAGACATTGTCATTCACTTGCCCATGCTTTTAAGTCTCCCTACACTAAATGGTAACTATTATGAACATGTTCATTTAAGACAGATTGTGTTGCTTCTCCTCAAATCTCATCGGTAGAATGCACCTACTTTCTAAAACAAGTACTCAAGATTTCAGCCATGTGCTAACTGCTCAAAAGAAATAGAATTGTGCCAGCTCCTCTGATTGCTGCCATGCATTACATTGCAAATTTGTCATGCATTTATGGTCTCTGACTGGCATGGTGAGTAGACGGTTCATTTTCAAGCATGCCTCAAGCAAACCTCTGTTCCCTGGCTCAGAACCCTCCTCACTCAGGCAAGCAGGAAGGATACACACAGTCAGGTTAGGTCTTTTAATTGATCTGTTTCCCCCTTCTGCTCCTGCCTTGTGTACCTGAAAGCCAACCCAGAACTGAAATCCTTGTGCTCAAAGGCCCACTGTGCCCACTACGACCCAAGGGAAATAAAACCATCATCCTCATTTGCTCTGCCTACAAGGATTGGTGTGAAAGGGAGAGCAAGAACACAAAGGCTTCCCGTGGGGACTTTAGGGAACTCTACACTTTCCTCAGCACATCTCTGTCCCCAGAAGGTGTTCAATCAGCACTGTGCAAACTGTATTGTAGGAAGAGATGAATTGCCATCAGAGGGTTTAGGTCACTTGCCACTTCTCTGCTCACCTTTCCAGAACAAGCCATTGCTCGAAGAGTAACCGAAGTCTAAGACTGAGTGGGAAGATGAATGAGCCTTGCAAGGTGAGGAGGCTGCAACACAAAGGGAAAGGGAAAAAAAAGAATAATTCGTGAGCAAGGGACTGTTAAAACATGACTTAAAATGTGACGAGCAGCAGAGCGGGAATCAGACATTCAACCTGAGTATTGCTGCAGTTCGGTGAAAGGGGTTGTTCTAATTAAATTAACCATATTATATTACTGTATAATTAAACATTTTATACGTGACTAAGAGAGTAGGATTTTTAAGAGTGAGAAATTCTCAGCATGCTGAATGTAGCAGCTGTGCTCTAGTTGGCTGGGACAATTCTATTTCATATTTCATCATAGTTTGACAGTAAAAGTGATACTTCATCTGCCTGCAAAAATGTAGAACAGTTCATCATTTCCCAGATTGCTTCCATGTTGGTGTATTAGTTCTTGTTGAGGAGCAGTAACTGCAGTTGGTAGCATGT